>NW_027523481.1:0-47047 GCF_052094955.1 Ictidomys tridecemlineatus | reverse complement strand
TTGAGGTTTCAGTCTGTTTTCTGCTACACGGATACATTTATTTTGAACTCTAAATCAAACACGGTTTGTGCTAGCTCTTTGAAACTTGACACAATAAAGCAGTTTCAAGTTCTATCTCTATGGTTTATTTGCTCTTAATGTAGGCCTAAGCAGAGACTGGCGAGAATCACTTTCATGGAAAGGGGTTGCCAAGCTTCCAAAAAACTCCGAGTTGCCTGAAATCTCAGCAAACACTTTTTCACCCAATCTTGATGATACTTTCAGGGAAGGATCAGTACACCTATCCCACTTGGCTCACCAATTTCGTTCTTCTAGGATAAACCTTTTGTTTGCAGTAACCGTTTTCATTTTGAGGTTTCAGTCTGTTTTCTCCTATATGGATACATGTATTTGGAACTCTAAATCAAACACGGTTTTTGCTAGCTCTTTGAAACTTGACACAATAAAGCAGTTTCAAGTTCTATCTCTATGGTTTGTTTGCTGTTGATGAAGGCCTAAGCAGAGACTGGCGAGAACCACTTTCATGGAGAGGGGTGCCAAGCTTCCAAAAAACTACTAGTTGCCTGAAATCTCAGCAAACACTTTTTCACCCAATCTTGATGATACTTTCAGGGAATGATCAGTACAGCTATCCCACTTGACTCACGAAATTTCGTTCTTCTAGGATAAACCGTTTGTTTGCAGTAACCGTTTTCATTTTGAGGTTTCAGTCTGTTTTCTCCTATACGGATACATGTATTTGGAACTCTAAATCAAACAGGGTTTGTGCTAGCTCTTTGAAACGTGACACAATAAAGTAGATTCAAGTTCTATCTCTATGGTTTGTTTGCTGTTGATGTAGGCCTTAGCAGAGACTGGCAAGAATCACTTTCATTGAAAGGGGTTGCCAAGCTTCCAAAAAACTCCGAGTTGCCTGAAATCTCAGCAAACACTTTTTCACCCAATCTTGATGATACTTTCAGGGAATGATCAGTACACCGATCCCACTTGGCTCACCAAATTTTGTTCTTCTAGGATAAACGGTTTGTTTGCAGTAACCGTTTTCATTTTGAGGTTTCAGTCTGTTTTCTGCTACACGGATACATGTATTTGGAACTCTAAATCAAACACGGTTTGTGCTAGCTCTTTGAAACTTGACACAATAAAGCAGTTTCAAGTTCTATCTCTATGGTTTATTTGCTGTTGATGTAGGCCTAAGCAGAGACTGGCGAGAATCACTTTCATGGAAAGGGGTTGCCAAACTTCCAAAAAACTACGAGTTGCCTGAAATCTCAACAAACACATTTTCACCCAATCTTCATGATACTTTCAGGTAATGATCAGTAAACCAATCCCACTTGGCTCACCAAATTTCATTCTTCTAGGATAAACCGTTTGTTTGCAGTAACCGTTTACATTTTGAGGTTTCAGTCTGTTTTCTCCTATACGGATACATGTATTTGGAACTCTAAATCAAACACGGTTTGTGCTAGCTCTTTGAAACTTGACACAATAAAGCAGTTTCAAGTTCTATCTCTATGGTTTGTTTGCTGTTGATGTAGGCCTAAGCAGAGACTGTCGAGAATCACTTTCATGGAAAGGGGTTTCCAAGATTCCAAAAAACTCCGAGTTGCCTGAAATCTCAGCAAACAGTTTTTCACCCAATCTTGATGATACTTTCAGGGAATGATCAGTACACCTATCCCACTTCGCTAGCCAAATTTCGTTCTTCTAGGATAAACAGTTTGTTTGCAGTAACCGTTTTCATTTTGAGGTTTCAGTCTGTTTTCTCCTATACGGATACATGTATTTGGAACTCTAAATCAAACAGGGTTTGTGCTAGCTCTTCGAAACGTGACACAATAAAGCAGATTCAAGTTCTATCTCTATGGTTTGTTTGCTGTTGATGTAGGCCTTAGCAGAGACTGGCAAGAATCACTTTCATTGAAAGATGTTGCCAAGCTTCCAAAAAACTCCGAGTTGCCTGAAATCTCAGCAAACACTTTTTCACCAAATCCTGATGATACTTTCAGGGAATGATCAGTACACCTATCCCACTTGGCTCACCAAATTTTGTTCTTCTAGGATAAACCATTTGTTTGCAGTTACCGTTTTCATTTTGAGGTTTCAGTCTGTTTTCTCCTATACGGATACATGTATTTGGAACTCTAAATCAAACAGGGTTTGTGCTAGCTCTTTGAAACGTGACACAATAAAGCAGATTCAAGTTCTATCTCTATGGTTTGTTTGCTGTTGATGTAGGCCTTAGCAGAGACTGGCAAGAATCACTTTCATTGAAAGGGGTTGCCAAGCTTCCAAAAAACTCCGAGTTGCCTGAAATCTCAGCAAACACTTTTTCACCCAATCTTGTTGATACTTTCAGGGAATGATCAGTACACCTATCCCACTTCGCTAGCCAAATTTCGTTCTTCTAGGATAAACAGTTTGTTTGCAGTAACCGTTTTCATTTTGAGGTTTCAGTCTGTTTTCTCCTATACGGATACATGTATTTGGAACTCTAAATCAAACAGGGTTTGTGCTAGCTCTTTGAAACGTGACACAATAAAGCAGATTCAAGTTCTATCTCTATGGTTTGTTTGCTGTTGATGTAGGCCTTAGCAGAGACTGGCAAGAATCACTTTCATTGAAAGGGGTTGCCAAGCTTCCAAAAAACTCCGAGTTGCCTGAAATCTCAGCAAACAGTTTTTCACCCAATCTTGATGACACTTTCAGGGAATGATCAGTACACCGATCCCACTTGGCTAACCAAATTTTGTTCTTCTAGGATAAACCGTTTGTTTGCAGTAACCGTTTTCATTTTGAGGTTTCAGTCTGTTTTCTGCTACACGGATACATTTATTTTGAACTCTAAATCAAACACGGTTTGTGCTAGCTCTTTGAAACTTGACACAATAAAGCAGTTTCAAGTTCTATCTCTATGGTTTATTTGCTCTTAATGTAGGCCTAAGCAGAGACTGGCGAGAATCACTTTCATGGAAAGGGGTTGCCAAGCTTCCAAAAAACTCCGAGTTGCCTGAAATCTCAGCAAACACTTTTTCACCCAATCTTGATGATACTTTCAGGGAAGGATCAGTACACCTATCCCACTTGGCTCACCAAATTTCGTTCTTCTAGGATAAACCTTTTGTTTGCAGTAACCGTTTTCATTTTGAGGTTTCAGTCTGTTTTCTCCTATATGGATACATGTATTTGGAACTCTAAATCAAACACGGTTTTTGCTAGCTCTTTGAAACTTGACACAATAAAGCAGTTTCAAGTTCTATCTCTATGGTTTGTTTGCTGTTGATGAAGGCCTAAGCAGAGACTGGCGAGAACCACTTTCATGGAGAGGGGTGCCAAGCTTCCAAAAAACTACTAGTTGCCTGAAATCTCAGCAAACACTTTTTCACCCAATCTTGATGATACTTTCAGGGAATGATCAGTACAGCTATCCCACTTGACTCACGAAATTTCGTTCTTCTAGGATAAACCGTTTGTTTGCAGTAACCGTTTTCATTTTGAGGTTTCAGTCTGTTTTCTCCTATACGGATACATGTATTTGGAACTCTAAATCAAACAGGGTTTGTGCTAGCTCTTTGAAACGTGACACAATAAAGTAGATTCAAGTTCTATCTCTATGGTTTGTTTGCTGTTGATGTAGGCCTTAGCAGAGACTGGCAAGAATCACTTTCATTGAAAGGGGTTGCCAAGCTTCCAAAAAACTCCGAGTTGCCTGAAATCTCAGCAAACACTTTTTCACCCAATCTTGATGATACTTTCAGGGAATGATCAGTACACCGATCCCACTTGGCTCACCAAATTTTGTTCTTCTAGGATAAACGGTTTGTTTGCAGTAACCGTTTTCATTTTGAGGTTTCAGTCTGTTTTCTGCTACACGGATACATGTATTTGGAACTCTAAATCAAACACGGTTTGTGCTAGCTCTTTGAAACTTGACACAATAAAGCAGTTTCAAGTTCTATCTCTATGGTTTATTTGCTGTTGATGTAGGCCTAAGCAGAGACTGGCGAGAATCACTTTCATGGAAAGGGGTTGCCAAACTTCCAAAAAACTACGAGTTGCCTGAAATCTCAACAAACACATTTTCACCCAATCTTCATGATACTTTCAGGTAATGATCAGTAAACCAATCCCACTTGGCTCACCAAATTTCATTCTTCTAGGATAAACCGTTTGTTTGCAGTAACCGTTTACATTTTGAGGTTTCAGTCTGTTTTCTCCTATACGGATACATGTATTTGGAACTCTAAATCAAACACGGTTTGTGCTAGCTCTTTGAAACTTGACACAATAAAGCAGTTTCAAGTTCTATCTCTATGGTTTGTTTGCTGTTGATGTAGGCCTAAGCAGAGACTGTCGAGAATCACTTTCATGGAAAGGGGTTTCCAAGATTCCAAAAAACTCCGAGTTGCCTGAAATCTCAGCAAACAGTTTTTCACCCAATCTTGATGATACTTTCAGGGAATGATCAGTACACCTATCCCACTTCGCTAGCCAAATTTCGTTCTTCTAGGATAAACAGTTTGTTTGCAGTAACCGTTTTCATTTTGAGGTTTCAGTCTGTTTTCTCCTATACGGATACATGTATTTGGAACTCTAAATCAAACAGGGTTTGTGCTAGCTCTTCGAAACGTGACACAATAAAGCAGATTCAAGTTCTATCTCTATGGTTTGTTTGCTGTTGATGTAGGCCTTAGCAGAGACTGGCAAGAATCACTTTCATTGAAAGATGTTGCCAAGCTTCCAAAAAACTCCGAGTTGCCTGAAATCTCAGCAAACACTTTTTCACCAAATCCTGATGATACTTTCAGGGAATGATCAGTACACCTATCCCACTTGGCTCACCAAATTTTGTTCTTCTAGGATAAACCATTTGTTTGCAGTTACCGTTTTCATTTTGAGGTTTCAGTCTGTTTTCTCCTATACGGATACATGTATTTGGAACTCTAAATCAAACAGGGTTTGTGCTAGCTCTTTGAAACGTGACACAATAAAGCAGATTCAAGTTCTATCTCTATGGTTTGTTTGCTGTTGATGTAGGCCTTAGCAGAGACTGGCAAGAATCACTTTCATTGAAAGGGGTTGCCAAGCTTCCAAAAAACTCCGAGTTGCCTGAAATCTCAGCAAACACTTTTCACCCAATCTTGTTGATACTTTCAGGGAATGATCAGTACACCTATCCCACTTCGCTAGCCAAATTTCGTTCTTCTAGGATAAACAGTTTGTTTGCAGTAACCGTTTTCATTTTGAGGTTTCAGTCTGTTTTCTCCTATACGGATACATGTATTTGGAACTCTAAATCAAACAGGGTTTGTGCTAGCTCTTCGAAACGTGACACAATAAAGCAGATTCAAGTTCTATCTCTATGGTTTGTTTGCTGTTGATGTAGGCCTTAGCAGAGACTGGCAAGAATCACTTTCATTGAAAGATGTTGCCAAGCTTCCAAAAAACTCCGAGTTGCCTGAAATCTCAGCAAACACTTTTTCACCAAATCCTGATGATACTTTCAGGGAATGATCAGTACACCTATCCCACTTGGCTCACCAAATTTTGTTCTTCTAGGATAAACCATTTGTTTGCAGTTACCGTTTTCATTTTGAGGTTTCAGTCTGTTTTCTCCTATACGGATACATGTATTTGGAACTCTAAATCAAACAGGGTTTGTGCTAGCTCTTTGAAACGTGACACAATAAAGCAGATTCAAGTTCTATCTCTATGGTTTGTTTGCTGTTGATGTAGGCCTTAGCAGAGACTGGCAAGAATCACTTTCATTGAAAGGGGTTGCCAAGCTTCCAAAAAACTCCGAGTTGCCTGAAATCTCAGCAAACACTTTTTCACCCAATCTTGTTGATACTTTCAGGGAAGGATCAGTACACCTATCCCACTTGGCTCACCAAATTTCGTTCTTCTAGGATAAACCTTTTGTTTGCAGTAACCGTTTTCATTTTGAGGTTTCAGTCTGTTTTCTCTTATACGGATACATGTATTTGGAACTCTAAATCAAACACGGTTTTTGCTAGCTCTTTGAAACTTGACACAATAAAGCAGTTTCAAGTTCTATCTCTATGGTTTGTTTGCTGTTGATGTAGGCCTAAGCAGATACTGGCGAGAATCACTTTCATGGAAAGGGGTTGCCAACCTTCCAAAAAACTCCGAGTTGCCTGAAATCTCAGCAAACACTTTTTCACCCAATCTTGATGATGCTTTCAGGGAATGATCAGTACAGCTATCCCACTTGAATCAGGAAATTTCGTTCTTCTAGGATAAACCGTTTGTTTGCAGTAACCGTTTTCATTTTGAGGTTTCACTCTGTTTTCTCCTATACGGATACATGTATTTGGAACTCTAAATCAAACAGGGTTTGTGCTAGCTCTTTGAAACGTGACACAATAAAGCAGATTCAAGTTCTATCTCTATGGTTTGTTTGCTGTTGATGTAGGCCTTAGCAGAGACTGGCAAGAATCACTTTCATTGAAAGGGGTTGCCAAGCTTCCAAAAAACTCCGAGTTGCCTGAAATCTCAGCAAACACTTTTTCACCCAATCTTGATGATACTTTCAGGGAATGATCAGTACACCGATCCCACTTGGCTCACCAAATTTTGTTCTTCTAGGATAAACGGTTTGTTTGCAGTAACCGTTTTCATTTTGAGGTTTCAGTCTGTTTTCTGCTACACGGATACATGTATTTGGAACTCTAAATCAAACACGGTTTGTGCTAGCTCTTTGAAACTTGACACAATAAAGCAGTTTCAAGTTCTATCTCTATGGTTTGTTTGCTGTTGATGAAGGCCTAAGCAGAGACTGGCGAGAACCACTTTCATGGAGAGGGGTGCCAAGCTTGCAAAGAACTACTAGTTGCCTGAAATCTCAGCAAACACTTTTCACCCAATCTTGATGATACTTTCAGGGAATGATCAGTACAGCTATCCCACTTGACTCACGAAATTTTGTTCTTCTAGGATAAACCGTTTGCTTGCAGTAACCGTTTTCATTTTGAGGTTTCAGTCTGTTTTCTCCTATACGGATACATGTATTTGGAACTGTAAATCAAACAGGGTTTGTGCTAGCTCTTTGAAACGTGACACAATAAAGCAGATTCAAGTTCTATCTCTATGGTTTGTTTGCTGTTGATGTAGGCCTTAGCAGAGACTGGCAAGAATCACTTTCATTGAAAGGGGTTGCCAAGCTTCCAAAAAACTCCGAGTTGCCTGAAATCTCAGCAAACACTTTTTCACCCAATCTTGATGATACTTTCAGGGAAAGATCAGTACACCTATCCCACTTGGCTCACCAAATTTTGTTCTTCTAGGATAAACCGTTTGTTTGCAGTAACCGTTTTCATTTTGAGGTTTCAGTCTGTTTTCTCCTATACAGATACATGTATTTGGAACTCTAAATCAAACAGGGTTTGTGCTAGCTCTTTGAAACGTGACACAATAAAGCAGATTCAAGTTCTATCTCTATGGTTTGTTTGCTGTTGATGTAGGCCTTAGCAGAGACTGGCAAGAATCACTTTCATTGAAAGGGGTTGCCAAGCTTCCAAAAAACTCCGAGTTGCCTGAAATCTCAGCAAACAGTTTTTCACCCAATCTTGATGACACTTTCAGGGAATGATCAGTACACCGATCCCACTTGGCTAACCAAATTTTGTTCTTCTAGGATAAACCGTTTGTTTGCAGTAACCGTTTTCATTTTGAGGTTTCAGTCTGTTTTCTGCTACACGGATACATTTATTTTGAACTCTAAATCAAACACGGTTTGTGCTAGTTCTTTGAAACTTGACACAATAAAGCAGTTTCAAGTTCTATCTCTATGGTTTATTTGCTCTTAATGTAGGCCTAAGCACAGACTGGCGAGAATCACTTTCATGGAAAGGGGTTGCCAAGCTTCCAAAAAACTCCGAGTTGCCTGAAATCTCAGCAAACACTTTTTCACCCAATCTTGATCATACTTTCAGGGAAGGATCAGTACACCTATCCCACTTGGCTCACCAAATTTCGTTCTTCTAGGATAAACCTTTTGTTTGCAGTAACCGTTTTCATTTTGAGGTTTCAGTCTGTTTTCTCCTATACGGATACATGTATTTGGAACTCTAAATCAAACACGGTTTTTGCTAGCTCTTTGAAACTTGACACAATAAAGCAGTTTCAAGTTCTATCTCTATGGTTTGTTTGCTGTTGATGAAGGCCTAAGCAGAGACTGGCGAGAACCACTTTCATGGAGAGGGGTGCCAAGCTTCCAAAAAACTACTAGTTGCCTGAAATCTCAGCAAACACTTTTTCACCCAATCTTGATGATACTTTCAGGGAATGATCAGTACAGCTATCCCACTTGACTCACGAAATTTCGTTCTTCTAGGATAAACCGTTTGTTTGCAGTAACCGTTTTCATTTTGAGGTTTCAGTCTGTTTTCTCCTATACGGATACATGTATTTGGAACTCTAAATCAAACAGGGTTTGTGCTAGCTCTTTGAAACGTGACACAATAAAGTAGATTCAAGTTCTATCTCTATGGTTTGTTTGCTGTTGATGTAGGCCTTAGCAGAGACTGGCAAGAATCACTTTCATTGAAAGTGGTTGCCAAGCTTCCAAAAAACTCCGAGTTGCCTGAAATCTCAGCAAACACTTTTTCACCCAATCTTGATGATACTTTCAGGGAATGATCAGTACACCGATCCCACTTGGCTCACCAAATTTTGTTCTTCTAGGATAAACGGTTTGTTTGCAGTAACCGTTTTCATTTTGAGGTTTCAGTCTGTTTTCTGCTACACGGATACATGTATTTGGAACTCTAAATCAAACACGGTTTGTGCTAGCTCTTTGAAACTTGACACAATAAAGCAGTTTCAAGTTCTATCTCTATGGTTTATTTGCTGTTGATGTAGGCCTAAGCAGAGACTGGCGAGAATCACTTTCATGGAAAGGGGTTGCCAAGCTTCCAAAAAACTCCGAGTTGCCTGAAATCTCAGCAAACAGTTTTTCAACCAATCTTGATGATACTTTCAGGGTATGATCAGTACTCCTATCCCACTTGGCTCACGAAATTTCGTTCTTGTAGGATAAACCGTTTGTTTGCAGTAACCGTTTTCATTTTGAGGTTTCAGTCTGTTTTCTCCTATACGAATACATGTATTTGGAACTCTGAATCAAACACGGTTTGTGCTAGCTCTTTGAAACTTGACACAATAAAGCAGTTTCAAGTTCTATCTCTAAGGTTTGTTTGCTGTTGATGAAGGCCTAAGCAGAGACTGGCGAGAAGTACTTTCATGGAAAGGGGTTGCCAAGCTTCCAAAAAACTCCGAGTTGCCTGAAATCTCAGCAAACACTTTCTCACCCAATCTTGATGATACTATCAGGGAATGATCGGTACACCTATCCCACTTGGCTCACCGAATTTCGTTCTTCTAGAATAAAACGTTTGTTTGCAGTAACCGTTTTCATTTTGAGGTTTCAGTCTGTTTTCTCCTATATGGATACATGTATTTGGAACTCTAAATCAAACACGGTTTGTGCTAGCTCTTTGAAAGTTGACACAATAAAGCAGTTTCAAGTTCTATCTCTATGGTTTGTTTGCTGTTGATGTAGGCCTAAGCAGAGACTGGCGAGAATCACTTTCATGGAAAGGGGTTGCCAAGCTTCCAAAAAACTACGAGTTGCCTGAAATCTCAGCAAACACTTTTTCACCCAATCTTGATGATACTTTCAGGGAATGATCAGTACACCTATCCCACTTCGCTAGCCAAATTTCGTTCTTCTAGGATAAACAGTTTGTTTGCAGTAACCGTTTTCATTTTGAGGTTTCAGTCTGTTTTCTCCTATACGGATACATGTATTTGGAACTCTAAATCAAACAGGGTTTGTGCTAGCTCTTTGAAACGTGACACAATAAAGCAGATTCAAGTTCTATCTCTATGGTTTGTTTGCTGTTGATGTAGGCCTTAGCAGAGACTGGCAAGAATCACTTTCATTGAAAGATGTTGCCAAGCATCCAAAAAACTCCGAGTTGCCTGAAATCTCAGCAAACACTTTTTCACCCAATCTTGATGATACTTTCAGGGAATGATCAGTACACCTATCCCACTTGGCTCCCCAAATTTCGTTCTTCTAGGATAAACCGTTTGTTTGCAGTATGTTTTCATTTTGAGGTTTCAGTCTGTTTTCTCCTTTACGGATACATGTATTTGGAACTCTAAATCAAACACGGTTTGTGCTAGCTCTTTGAAACTTGACACAATAAAGCAGTTTCAAGTTCTATCTCTATGGTTTGTTTGCTGTTGATGTAGGCCTAAGCAGAGACTGGCGAGAATCACTTTCATGGAAAGGGGTTGCCAACCTTCCAAAAAACTCCGAGTTGCCTGAAATCTCAGCAAACAGTTTTTCAACCAATCTTGATGATACTTTCAGGGTATGATCAGTACTCCTATCCCACTTGGCTCACGAAATTTTGTTCTTGTAGGATAAACCGTTTGTTTGCAGTAACCGTTTTCATTTTGAGGTTTCAGTCTGTTTTCTCCTATACGAATACATGTATTTGGAACTCTAAATCAAACACGGTTTGTGCTAGCTCTTTGAAACTTGACACAATAAAGCAGTTTCAAGTTCTATCTCTATGGTTTGTTTGCTGTTGATGTAGGCCTAAGCAGAGACTGGCGAGAATTACTTTCATGGAAAGGGGTTGCCAGGCTTCCAAAAAACTCCGAGTTGCCTGAAATCTCAGCAAACACTTTTTCACCCAATCTTGATGATACTTTCAGGGAATGATCGGTACACCTATCCCACTTGGCTCACCGAATTTCATTCTTCTAGAATAAAACGTTTGTTTGCAGTAACCGTTTTCATTTTGAGGTTTCAGTCTGTTTTCTCCTATATGGATACATGTATTTGGAACTCTAAATCAAACACGGTTTGTGCTAGCTCTTTGAAAGTTGACACAATAAAGCAGTTTCAAGTTCTATCAATATGGTTTGTTTGCTGTTGATGTAGGCCTAAGCAGAGACTGGCGAGAATCACTTTCATGGAAAGGGGTTGCCAAGCTTCCAAAAAACTACGAGTTGCCTGAAATCTCAGCAAACACTTTTTCACCCAATCTTGATGATACTTTCAGGGAATGATCAGTACACCTATCCCACTTCGCTAGCCAAATTTCGTTCTTCTAGGATAAACAGTTTGTTTGCAGTAACCGTTTTCATTTTGAGGTTTCAGTCTGTTTTCTCCTATATGGATACATGTATTTGGAACTCTAAATCAAACAGGGTTTGTGCTAGCTCTTTGAAACTTGACACAATAAAGCAGTTTCAAGTTCTTTCTCTATGGTTTGTTTGCTGTTGATGAAGGCCTAAGCAGAGACTGGCGAGAACCACTTTCATGGAGAGAGGTGCCAAGCTTCCAAAGAACTACTAGTTGCCTGAAATCTCAGCAAACACTTTTTCACCCAATCTTGATGATACTTTCAGGGAATGATCAGTACAGCTATCCCACTTGACTCACGAAATTTCGTTCTTCTAGGATAAACCGTTTGTTTCAGTAACCGTTTTCATTTTGAGGTTTCAGTCTGTTTTCTCCTATACGGATACATGTATTTGGAACTCTAAATCAAACAGGGTTTGTGCTAGCTCTTTGAAACGTGACACAATAAAGCAGATTCAAGTTCTATCTCTATGGTTTGTTTGCTGTTGATGTAGGCCTTAGCAGAGACTGGCAAGAATCACTTTCATTGAAAGGGGTTGCCAAGCTTCCAAAAAACTCCGAGTTGCCTGAAATCTCAGCAAACACTTTTTCACCCAATCTTGATGATACTTTCAGGGAATGATCAGTACACCTATCCCACTTGGCTCACGAAATTTTGTTCTTGTAGGATAAACCGTTTGTTTGCAGTAACCGTTTTCATTTTGAGGTTTCAGTCTGTTTTCTCCTATACGAATACATATATTTGGAACTCTAAATCAAACACGGTTTGTGCTAGCTCTTTGAAACTTGACACAATAAAGCAGTTTCAAGTTCTATCTCTATGGTTTGTTTGCTGTTGATGTAGGCCTAAGCAGAGACTGGCGAGAATTACTTTCATGGAAAGGGGTTGCCAGGCTTCCAAAAAACTCCGAGTTGCCTGAAATCTCAGCAAACACTTTTTCACCCAATCTTGATGATACTTTCAGGGAATGATCAGTACACCTATCCCACTTCGCTAGCCAAATTTCGTTCTTCTAGGATAAACAGTTTGTTTGCAGTAACCGTTTTCATTTTGAGGTTTCAGTCTGTTTTCTCCTATACGGATACATGTATTTGGAACTCTAAATCAAACAGGGTTTGTGCTAGCTCTTTGAAACTTGACACAATAAAGCAGTTTCAAGTTCTATCTCTATGGTTTGTTTGCTGTTGATGAAGGCCTAAGCAGAGACTGGCGAGAACCACTTTCATGGAGAGAGGTGCCAAGCTTCCAAAGAACTACTAGTTGCCTGAAATCTCAGCAAACACTTTTTCACCCAATCTTGATGATACTTTCAGGGAATGATCAGTACAGCTATCCCACTTGACTCACGAAATTTCGTTCTTCTAGGATAAACGGTTTGTTTCAGTAACCGTTTTCATTTTGAGGTTTCAGTCTGTTTTCTCCTATACGGATACATGTATTTGGAACTCTAAATCAAACAGGGTTTGTGCTAGCTCTTTGAAACGTGACACAATAAAGCAGATTCAAGTTCTATCTCTATGGTTTGTTTGCTGTTGATGTAGGCCTTAGCAGAGACTGGCAAGAATCACTTTCATTGAAAGGGGTTGCCAAGCTTCCAAAAAACTCCGAGTTGCCTGAAATCTCAGCAAACACTTTTTCACCCAATCTTGATGATACTTTCAGGGAATGATCAGTACACCTATCCCACTTGGCTCACCAAATTTTGTTCTTCTAGGATAAACCGTTTGTTTGCAGTAACCGTTTTCATTTTGAAGTTTCAGTCTGTTTTCTCCTATACGGATACATGTATTTGGAACTCTAAATCAAACAGGGTTTGTGCTAGCTCTTTGAAACGTGACACAATAAAGTAGATTCAAGTTCTATCTCTATGGTTTGTTTGCTGTTGATGTAGGCCTTAGCAGAGACTGGCAAGAATCACTTTCATTGAAAGGGGTTGCCAAGCTTCCAAAAAACTCCGAGTTGCCTGAAATCTCAGCAAACACTTTTTCACCCAATCTTGATGATACTTTCAGGGAATGATCAGTACACCGATCCCACTTGGCTCACCAAATTTTGTTCTTCTAGGATAAACGGTTTGTTTGCAGTAACCGTTTTCATTTTGAGGTTTCAGTCTGTTTTCTGCTACATGGATACATGTATTTGGAACTCTAAATCAAACACGGTTTGTGCTAGCTCTTTGAAACTTGACACAATAAAGCAGTTTCAAGTTCTATCTCTATGGTTTATTTGCTGTTGATGTAGGCCTAAGCAGAGACTGGCGAGAATCACTTTCATGGAAAGGGGTTGCCAAGCTTCCAAAAAACTCCGAGTTACCTGAAATCTCAGCAAACACTTTTTCACCCAATCTTGGTGATACTTTCAGGGAAGGATCAGTACACCTATCCCACTTGGCTCACCAAATTTCGTTCTTCTAGGATAAACCTTTTGTTTGCAGTAACCGTTTTTATTTTGAGGTTTCAGTCTGTTTTCTCCTATACGGATACATGTATTTGGAACTCTAAATCAAACACGGTTTTTGCTAGCTCTTTGAAACTTGACACAATAAAGCAGTTTCAAGTTCTATCTCTATGGTTTGTTTGCTGTTGATGTAGGCCTAAGCAGAGACTGGCGAGAATCACTTTCATGGAAAGGGGTTGCCAAGCTTCCAAAAAACTCCGAGTTGCCTGAAATCTCAGCAAACACTTTTTCACCCAATCTTGATGATACTTTCAGGGAATGATCGGTACACCTATCCCACTTGGCTCACCGAATTTCGTTCTTCTAGAATAAAACGTTTGTTTGCAGTAACCGTTTTCATTTTGAGGTTTCAGTCTGTTTTCTCCTATACGGATACATGTATTTGGAACGCTAAATCAAACACGGTTTGTGCTAGCTCTTTGAAACTTGACACAATAAAGCAGTTTCAAGTTCTATCTCTATGGTTTGTTTGCTGTTGATGTAGGCCTAAGCAGAGACTGGCGAGAATCACTTTCATGGAAAGGGGTTGCCAACCTTCCAAAAAACTCCGAGTTGCCTGAAATCTCAGCAAACACTTTTTCACCCAATCTTGATGATACTTTCAGGGAATGATCAGTACACCTATCCCACTTGGCTCACCAAAATTCGTTCTTCTAGGATAAACCGTTTGTTTGCAGTAACCGTTTTCATTTTGAGGTTTCAGTCTTTTTTCTCCTATACGGATACATGTATTTGGAACTCTAAATCAAACACGGTTTGTGCTAGCTCTTTGAAACTTGACACAATAAAGCAGTTTCAAGTTCTATCTCTATGGTTTGTTTGCTGTTGATGTAGGCCTAAGCAGAGACTGGCGAGAATCACTTTCATGTAAAGGGGTTGCCAACCTTCCAAAAAACTACGAGTTGCCTGAAATCTCAGCGAACACTTTTTCACCCAATCTTCATGATACTTTCAGGTAATGATCAATACACCAATACCTCTTGGCTCACCAAATTTCGTTCTTCTAGGATAAACCGTTTGTTTGCAGTAACCATTTACATGTTTAGGTTTCAGTCTGTTTTCTCCTATACGGATACATGTATTTGGAACTCTAAATCAAACACGGTTTGTGCTAGCTCTTTGAAACTTGACACAATAAAGCAGTTTAAAGTTCTATCTCAATGGTTTGTTTGCTGTTGATGTAGGCCTAAGCAGAGACTGGCGAGAATCACTTTCATGGAAAGGGGTTGCCAAGCTTCCAAAAAACTCCGAGTTGCCTGAAATCTCAGCAAACACTTTTTCACCCAATCTTGATGATACTTTCAGGGTAGGATCAGTACACCTATCCCACTTGGCTCACCAAATTTCGTTCTTCTAGGATAAACCTTTTGTTTGCAGTAACCGTTTTCATTTTGAGGTTTCAGTCTGTTTTCTCCTATACGGATACATGTATTTGGAACTCTAAATCAAACACGGTTTTTGCTATCTCTTTGAAACTTGACACAATAAAGCAGTTTCAAGTTCTATGTCTACGGTTTGTTTGCTGTTGATGTAGGCCTAAGCAGAGACTGGCGAGAATCACTTTCATGGAAAGGGTTTGCCAAGCTTCCAAAAAACTCCGAGTTGCCTGAAATCTCAGCAAACACTTTTTCACCCAATCTTGATGATACTTTCAGGGAATGATCAGTACACCTATCCCACTTGACTCACGAAATTTCGTTCTTCTAGGATAAACCGTTTGTTTGCAGTAACCGTTTTCATTTTGAGGTTTCAGTCTGTTTTCTCCTATACGGATACATGTATTTGGAACTCTAAATCAAACACGGTTTGTGCTAGCTCTTTGAAACTTGACACAATAAAGCAGTTTCAAGTTCTATCTCTATGGTTTGTTTGCTGTTGATGTAGGCCTAAGCAGAGACTGGCGAGAATCACTTTCATGGAAAGGGGTTGCCAACCTTCCAAAAAACTACGAGTTGCCTGAAATCTCAGCAAACACGTTTTCACCCAATCTTCATGATACTTTCAGGTAATGATCAGTACACCAATCCCACTTGGCTCACCAAATTTCATTCTTCTAGGATAAACCGTTTGTTTGCAGTAACCGTTTACATTTTGAGGTTTCAGTCTGTTTTCTCCTATACGGATACATGTATTTGGAACTCTAAATCAAACACGGTTTGTGCTAGCTCTTTGAAACTTGACACAATAAAGTAGTTTCAAGTTCTATCTCTATGGTTTGTTTGCTGTTGATGTAGGCCTAAGCAGAGACTGGCGAGAATCACTTTCATGGAAAGGGGTTGCCAAGATTCCAAAAAACTCCGAGTTGCCTGAAATCTCAGCAAACAGTTTTTTCAACCAATCTTGATGATACTTTCAGGGTATGATCAGTACTCCTATCCCACTTGGCTCACGAAATTTCGTTCTTGTAGGATAAACCGTTTGTTTGCAGTAACCGTTTTCATTTTGAGGTTTCAGTCTGTTTTCTCCTATACGAATACATGTATTTGGAACTCTAAATCAAACACGGTTTGTGCTAGCTCTTTGAAACTTGACACAATAAAGCAGTTTCAAGTTCTATCTTTATGGTTTGTTTGCTGTTGATGTAGGCCTAAGCAGAGACTGGCGAGAATTACTTTCATGGAAAGGGGTTGCCAAGCTTCCAAAAAACTACGAGTTGCCTGAAATCTCAGCAAACACTTTTTCACCCAATCTTGATGATACTTTCAGGGAATGATCGGTACACCTATCCCACTTGGCTCACCGAATTTCGTTCTTCTAGAATAAAACGTTTGTTTGCAGTAACCGTTTTCATTTTGAGGTTTCAGTCTGTTTTCTCCTATATGGATACATGTATTTGGAACTCTAAATCAAACACGGTTTGTGCTAGCTCTTTGAAACTTGACACAATAAAGCAGTTTCAAGTTCTATCTCTATGGTTTGTTTGCTGTTGATGTAGGCCTAAGCAGAGACTGGCGAGAATCACTTTCATGGAAAGGGGTTGCCAAGCTTCCAAAAAACTCTGAGTGGCCTGAAATCTCAGCAAACACTTTTTCACCCAATCTTGATGATACTTTCAGGGAATGATCGGTACACCTATCCCACTTGGCTCACCGAATTTCGTTCTTCTAGAATAAAACGTTTGTTTGCAGTAACCTTTTTCATTTTGAGGTTTCAGTCTGTTTTCTCCTATACGGATACATGTATTTGGAACGCTAAATCAAACACGGTTTGTGCTAGCTCTTTGAAACTTGACACAATAAAGCAGTTTCAAGTTCTATCTCTATGGTTTGTTTGCTGTTGATGTAGGCCTAAGCAGAGACTGGCGAGAATCACTTTCATGGAAAGGGGTTGCCAACCTTCCAAAAAACTCCGAGTTGCCTGAAATCTCAGCAAACACTTTTTCACCCAATCTTGAGGATACTTTCAGGGAATGATCTGTACACCTATCCCACTTGGCTCACCAAATTTCGTTCTTCTAGGATAAACCGTTTGTTTGCAGTAACCGTTTTCATTTTGAGGTTTCAGTCTGTTTTCCTCCTATACGGATACATGTATTTGGAACTCTAAATCAAACACGGTTTGTGCTAGCTCTTTGAAACTTGACACAATAAAGCAGTTTCAAGTTCTATCTCTATGGTTTGTTTGCTGTTGATGTAGGCCTAAGCAGAGACTGGCGAGAATCACTTTCATGGAAAGGGGTTGCCAACCTTCCAAAAAACTACGAGTTGCCTGAAATCTCAGCGAACACTTTTTCACCCAATCTTCATGATACTTTCAGGTAATGATCAATACACCAATACCTCTTGGCTCACCAAATTTCGTTCTTCTAGGATAAACCGTTTGTTTGCAGTAACCATTTACATGTTTAGGTTTCAGTCTGTTTTCTCCTATACGGATACATGTATTTGGAACTCTAAATCAAACACGGTTTGTGCTAGCTCTTTGAAACTTGACACAATAAAGCAGTTTAAAGTTCTATCTCAATGGTTTGTTTGCTGTTGATGTAGGCCTAAGCAGAGACTGGCGAGAATCACTTTCATGGAAAGGGGTTGCCAAGCTTCCAAAAAACTCCGAGTTGCCTGAAATCTCAGCAAACACTTTTTCACCCAATCTTGATGATACTTTCAGGGAATGATCAGTACACCTATCCCACTTGACTCACGAAATTTCGTTCTTCTAGGATAAACCGTTTGTTTGCAGTAACCGTTTTCATTTTGAGGTTTCAGTCTGTTTTCTCCTATACGGATACATGTATTTGGAACTCTAAATCAAACACGGTTTGTGCTAGCTCTTTGAAACTTGACACAATAAAGCAGTTTCAAGTTCTATCTCTATGGTTTGTTTGCTGTTGATGTAGGCCTAAGCAGAGACTGGCGAGAATCACTTTCATGGAAAGGGGTTGCCAACCTTCCAAAAAACTACGAGTTGCCTGAAATCTCAGCAAACACGTTTTCACCCAATCTTCATGATACTTTCAGGTAATGATCAGTACACCAATCCCACTTGGCTCACCAAATTTCATTCTTCTAGGATAAACCGTTTGTTTGCAGTAACCGTTTACATTTTGAGGTTTCAGTCTGTTTTCTCCTATACGGATACATGTATTTGGAACTCTAAATCAAACACGGTTTGTGCTAGCTCTTTGAAACTTGACACAATAAAGTAGTTTCAGGTTCTATCTCTATGGTTTGTTTGCTGTTGATGTAGGCCTAAGCAGAGACTGGCGAGAATCACTTTCATGGAAAGGGGTTGCCAAGATTCCAAAAAACTCCGAGTTGCCTGAAATCTCAGCAAACAGTTTTTCAACCAATCTTGATGATACTTTCAGGGTATGATCAGTACTCCTATCCCACTTGGCTCACGAAATTTCGTTCTTGTAGGATAAACCGTTTGTTTGCAGTAACCGTTTTCATTTTGAGGTTTCAGTCTGTTTTCTCCTATACGAATACATGTATTTGGAACTCTAAATCAAACACGGTTTGTGCTAGCTCTTTGAAACTTGACACAATAAAGCAGTTTCAAGTTCTATCTTTATGGTTTGTTTGCGGTTGATGTAGGCCTAAGCAGAGACTGGCGAGAATTACTTTCATGGAAAGGGGTTGCCAAGCTTCCAAAAAACTACGAGTTGCCTGAAATCTCAGCAAACACTTTTTCACCCAATCTTGATGATACTTTCAGGGAATGATCGGTACACCTATCCCACTTGGCTCACCGAATTTCGTTCTTCTAGAATAAAACGTTTGTTTGCAGTAACCTTTTTCATTTTGAGGTTTCAGTCTGTTTTCTCCTATATGGATACATGTATTTGGAACTCTAAATCAAACACGGTTTGTGCTAGCTCTTTGAAACTTGACACAATAAAGCAGTTTCAAGTTCTATCTCTATGGTTTGTTTGCTGTTGATGTAGGCCTAAGCAGAGACTGGCGAGAATCACTTTCATGGAAAGGGGTTGCCAAGCTTCCAAAAAACTCTGAGTGGCCTGAAATCTCAGCAAACACTTTTTCACCCAATCTTGATGATACTTTCAGGGAATGATCTGTACACCTATCCAACTTGGCTCATGAAATTTCGATCTTCTAGGATAAACCGTTTGTTTGCAGTAACGGTTTTCATTTTGAGGTTTCACTCTGTTTTCTCCTATACGGATACATGTATTTGGAACTCTAAATCAAACACGGTTTGTGCTAGCTCTTTGAAACTTGACACAATAAAGCAGTTTCAAGTTCTATCTCTATGGTTTGTTTGCTGTTGATGTAGGCCTAAGCAGAGACTGACGAGAATCACTTTCATGGAAAGGGGTTGCCAAGCTTCCAAAAAACTCCGAGTTGCCTGAAATCTTAGCAAACACTTTTTGACCCAATCTTGATGATACTTTCAGGGAATGATCAGTACACCTATTCCACTTCGCTAGCCAAATTTCGTTCTTCTAGGATAAACCGATTGTTTGCAGTAACCGTTTTCATTTTGAGGTTTCAGTCTGTTTTCTCCTATAGGGATACATGTATTTGGAACTCTAAATCAAACAGGGTTTGTGCTAGCTCTTTGAAACGTGACACAATAAAGCAGTTTCAAGTTCTATCTCTATGGTTTGTTTGCTGTTGATGTAGGCCTTAGCAGACACTGGCAAGAATCACTTTCATGGAAAGGGGTTGCCAAGCTTCCAAAAAACTCCGAGTTGCCTGAAATCTCAGCAAACACTTTTTCACCCAATCTTGAGGATACTTTCAGGGAATGATCTGTACACCTATCCCACTTGGCTCACCAAATTTCGTTCTTCTAGGATAAACCGTTTGTTTGCAGTAACCATTTTCATTTTGAGGTTTCAGTCTGTTTTCTCCTATACGGATACATGTATTTGGAACTCTAAATCAAACACGGTTTGTGCTAGCTCTTTGAAACTTGACACAATAAAGCAGTTTCAAGTTCTATCTCTATGGTTTGTTTGCTGTTGATGTAGGCCTAAGCAGAGACTGGCGAGAATCACTTTCATGGAAAGGGGTTGCCAACCTTCCAAAAAACTACGAGTTGCCTGAAATCTCAGCGAACACTTTTTCACCCAATCTTCATGATACTTTCAGGTAATGATCAATACACCAATACCTCTTGGCTCACCAAATTTCGTTCTTCTAGGATAAACCGTTTGTTTGCAGTAACCATTTACATGTTTAGGTTTCAGTCTGTTTTCTCCTATACGGATACATGTATTTGGAACTCTAAATCAAACACGGTTTGTGCTAGCTCTTTGAAACTTGACACAATAAAGCAGTTTAAAGTTCTATCTCAATGGTTTGTTTGCTGTTGATGTAGGCCTAAGCAGAGACTGGCGAGAATCACTTTCATGGAAAGGGGTTGCCAAGCTTCCAAAAAACTCCGAGTTGCCTGAAATCTCAGCAAACACTTTTTCACCCAATCTTGATGATACTTTCAGGGAATGATCAGTACACCTATCCCACTTGACTCACGAAATTTCGTTCTTCTAGGATAAACCGTTTGTTTGCAGTAACCGTTTTCATTTTGAGGTTTCAGTCTGTTTTCTCCTATACGGATACATGTATTTGGAACTCTAAATCAAACACGGTTTGTGCTAGCTCTTTGAAACTTGACACAATAAAGCAGTTTCAAGTTCTATCTCTATGGTTTGTTTGCTGTTGATGTAGGCCTAAGCAGAGACTGGCGAGAATCACTTTCATGGAAAGGGGTTGCCAACCTTCCAAAAAACTACGAGTTGCCTGAAATCTCAGCGAACACTTTTTCACCCAATCTTCATGATACTTTCAGGTAATGATCAATACACCAATACCTCTTGGCTCACCAAATTTCGTTCTTCTAGGATAAACCGTTTGTTTGCAGTAACCATTTACATGTTTAGGTTTCAGTCTGTTTTCTCCTATACGGATACATGTATTTGGAACTCTAAATCAAACACGGTTTGTGCTAGCTCTTTGAAACTTGACACAATAAAGTAGTTTCAGGTTCTATCTCTATGGTTTGTTTGCTGTTGATGTAGGCCTAAGCAGAGACTGGCGAGAATCACTTTCATGGAAAGGGGTTGCCAAGATTCCAAAAAACTCCGAGTTGCCTGAAATCTCAGCAAACAGTTTTTCAACCAATCTTGATGATACTTTCAGGGTATGATCAGTACTCCTATCCCACTTGGCTCACGAAATTTCGTTCTTGTAGGATAAACCGTTTGTTTGCAGTAACCGTTTTCATTTTGAGGTTTCAGTCTGTTTTCTCCTATACGAATACATGTATTTGGAACTCTAAATCAAACACGGTTTGTGCTAGCTCTTTGAAACTTGACACAATAAAGCAGTTTCAAGTTCTATCTTTATGGTTTGTTTGCGGTTGATGTAGGCCTAAGCAGAGACTGGCGAGAATTACTTTCATGGAAAGGGGTTGCCAAGCTTCCAAAAAACTACGAGTTGCCTGAAATCTCAGCAAACACTTTTTCACCCAATCTTGATGATACTTTCAGGGAATGATCGGTACACCTATCCCACTTGGCTCACCGAATTTCGTTCTTCTAGAATAAAACGTTTGTTTGCAGTAACCTTTTTCATTTTGAGGTTTCAGTCTGTTTTCTCCTATATGGATACATGTATTTGGAACTCTAAATCAAACACGGTTTGTGCTAGCTCTTTGAAACTTGACACAATAAAGCAGTTTCAAGTTCTATCTCTATGGTTTGTTTGCTGTTGATGTAGGCCTAAGCAGAGACTGGCGAGAATCACTTTCATGGAAAGGGGTTGCCAAGCTTCCAAAAAACTCTGAGTGGCCTGAAATCTCAGCAAACACTTTTTCACCCAATCTTGATGATACTTTCAGGGAATGATCGGTACACCTATCCAACTTGGCTCATGAAATTTCGATCTTCTAGGATAAACCGTTTGTTTGCAGTAACGGTTTTCATTTTGAGGTTTCACTCTGTTTTCTCCTATACGGATACATGTATTTGGAACTCTAAATCAAACACGGTTTGTGCTAGCTCTTTGAAACTTGACACAATAAAGCAGTTTCAAGTTCTATCTCTATGGTTTGTTTGCTGTTGATGTAGGCCTAAGCAGAGACTGACGAGAATCACTTTCATGGAAAGGGGTTGCCAAGCTTCCAAAAAACTCCGAGTTGCCTGAAATCTTAGCAAACACTTTTTGACCCAATCTTGATGATACTTTCAGGGAATGATCAGTACACCTATTCCACTTCGCTAGCCAAATTTCGTTCTTCTAGGATAAACCGATTGTTTGCAGTAACCGTTTTCATTTTGAGGTTTCAGTCTGTTTTCTCCTATAGGGATACATGTATTTGGAACTCTAAATCAAACAGGGTTTGTGCTAGCTCTTTGAAACGTGACACAATAAAGCAGTTTCAAGTTCTATCTCTATGGTTTGTTTGCTGTTGATGTAGGCCTTAGCAGACACTGGCAAGAATCACTTTCATGGAAAGGGGTTGCCAAGCTTCCAAAAAACTCCGAGTTGCCTGAAATCTCAGCAAACACTTTTTCACCCAATCTTGATGATACTTTCAGGGAATGATCAGTACACCTATCCCACTTGGCTCACCAAATTTTGTTCTTCTAGGATAAACCGTTTGTTTGCAGTAACCGTTTTCATTTTGAGGTTTCAGTCTGTTTTCTGCTACACGGATACATGTATTTGGAACTCTAAATCAAACACGATTTGTGCTAGCTCTTTGAAACTTGACACAATAAAGGAGTTTCAAGTTCTATCTCTATAGTTTGTTTGCTCTTGATGTAGGACTAAGCAGAGACTGGCGAGAATCACTTTCATGGAAAGGGGTTGCCAAGCTTCCAAAAAACTCCGAGTTGCCTGAAATCTCACCAAACACTTTTTCATCCAATCTTGATGATACTTTCAGGGAAGGATCAGTACACCTATCCCACTTGGCTCACCAAATTTCGTTATTCTAGGATAAACCGTTTGTGTGCAGTAACCGTATTCGTTTTGAGGTTTCAGTCTGTTTTCTTTTATACGGATACATGTATTTGGAACTCAAAATCAAACACGGTTTTTGCTAGCTCTTTGAAACTTGACACAATAAAGCAGTTTCAAGTTCTATCTCTATGGTTTGTTTGCTGTTGATGTAGGCATAAGCAGAGACTGGCGAGAATCACTTTCATGGAAAGGGGTTGCCAAGCTTCCAAAAAACTCCAAGTTGCCTGAAATCTCAGCAAACACTTTTTCACCCCAATCTTGATGATACTTTCAGGGAATGATCGGTACACCTATCCCACTTGGCTCACTGAATTTCGTTCTTCTAGGATAAACCGTTTGTTTGCAGTAACCGTTTACATTTTGAGGTTTCAGTCTGTTTTCTCCTATACGGATACATGTATTGGAACTCTAAATCAAACACGGTTTGTGCTAGCTTTTTGAAACTTGACACAATAAAGCAGTTTCAAGTTCTATCTCTATGGTTTGTTTGCTGTTGATGTAGGCCTAAGCAGAGACTGGCGAGAATCACTTTCATGGAAAGGGGTTGCCAACCTTCCAAAAAACTACGAGTTGCCTGAAATCTCAGCAAACACTTTTTCACCCAATCTTCATGATACTTTCAGGTAATGATCAATACACCAATCCCTCTTGGCTCACCAAATTTCGTTCTTCTAGGATAAACCGTTTTTTTGCAGTAACCGTTTACATGTTGAGGTTTCAGTCTGTTTTCTCCTATACGGATACATGTATTTGGAACTCTAAATCAAACACGGTTTGTGCTAGCTCTTTGAAACTTGACACAATAAAGCAGTTTAAAGTTCTATCTCAATGGTTTGTTTGCTGTTGATGTAGGCCTAAGCAGAGACTGGCGAGAATCACTTTCATGGAAAGGGGTTGCCAAGCTTCCAAAAAACTCCGAGTTGCCTGAAATCTCAGCAAACAGTTTTTCAACCAATCTTGATGATACTTTCAGGGAATGATAAGTACACCTATCCAACTTGGCTCATGAAATTTCGTTCTTCTAGGATAAACCGTTTGTTTGCAGTAACCGTTTTCATTTTGAGGTTTCAGTCTGTTTTCTCCTATACGGATACATGTATTTGGAACTCTAAATCAAACACGGTTTGTGCTAGCTCTTTGAAATTTGACACAATAAAGCAGTTTCAAGTTCTATCTCTATGGTTTGTTTGCTGTTGATGTAGGCCTAAGCAGAGACTGACGAGAATCACTTTCATGGAAAGGGATTGCCAAGCTTCCAAAAAACTCCAAGTTGCCTGAAATCTCAGCAAACACTTTTTGACCCAATCTCGATGATACTTTCAGGGAATGATCAGTACACCTATCCCACTTGGCTCACCAAATTTTGTTCTTCTAGGATAAACCGTTTGTTTGCAGTAACCGTTTTCATTTTGAGGTTTCAGTCTGTTTTCTGCTACACGGATACATGTATTTGGAACTCTAAATCAAACACGGTTTGTGCTAGCTCTTTGAAACTTGACACAATAAAGCAGTTTCAAGTTCTATCTCTATGGTTTGTTTGCTGTTGATGTAGGCCTAAGCAGAGACTGGCGAGAATCACTTTCATGGAAAGGGGTTGCCAAGCTTCCAAAAAACTCCGAGTTGCCTGAAATCTCAGCAAACACTTTTTCATCCAATCTTGATGATACTTTCAGGGAAGGATCAGTACACCTATCCCACTTGGCTCACCAAATTTCGTTCTTCTAGGATAAACCGTTTGTGTGCAGTAACCGTATTCATTTTGAGGTTTCAGTCTGTTTTCTCCAATACGGATACATGTATTTGGAACTCTAAATCAAACACGGTTTGTGCTAGCTCTTTGAAACTTGACACAATAAAGCAGTTTCAAGTTCCATCACTATGGTTTGTTTGATGTTGATGTAGGCCTAAGCAGAGACTGGCGAGAATCACTTTCATGGAAAGGGGTTGCCAAGCTTCCAAAAAACTCCGAGTTGCCTGAAATCTCAGCAAACACTTTTTCACCCAATCTTGATGATACTTTCAAGGAATGATCAGTACACGTATCCCACTTGGCTCACCAAATTTCGTTCTTCTAGGATAAACCGTTTGTTTGCAGTAACCGTTGTCATTTTGAGGTTTCCATCTGTTTTCTCCTATACGGATACATGTATTTGGAACTCTAAATCAAACACGGTTTGTGCTAGCTCTTTGAAACTTGACGCAATAAATCAATTTCAAGTTCTATCTCTATGGTTTTTTTGCTGTTGATGTAGGCCTAAGCAGAGACTGGCGAGAATCACTTTCATGGAAAGTGGTTGCCAAGCTTCCAATAATGTATTTGGAACTCTAAATCAAACATGGTTTGTGCTAGCTCTTTGAAACTTGACACAATAAAGCAGTTTCAAGTTCTATGTCTATGGTTTGTTTGCTGTTGATGTAGGCCTAAGCAGAGACTGGCGAGAATCACTTTCATGGAAAGGGGTTGCCAAGCTTCCAAAAAACTACAAGTTGCCTGAAATCTCAGCAAACTCTTTTTCACCCAAACTTGATGATACTTTCAGGTAATGATCTGTACACCAATCCCACTTGGCTCACCAAATTTCGTTCTTTTAGGATAAACCGTTTGTTTGCAGTAAACGTTTTCATTTTGAGGTTTCAGTCTGTTTTCTCCTATACGGATACATGTATTTGGAACTCTAAATCAAACACGGTTTGTGCTAGCTCTTTGAAACTTGACACAATAAAGCAGTTTCAAGTTCTATCTCTATGGTTTGTTTGCTGTTAATGTAGGCTTAAGCAGAGACTGGCGAGAATCACTTTCATGGAAATGGGTTGCCAAGCTTCCAAAAAACTCCAACTTGCCTGAAATCTCAGCAAACACTTTTTCACCCAATCTTAATGATACTTTCAGGGAATGATCAGTACACCTATCCCACTTGGCTCACCAAATTTCGTTCTTCTAGGATAAACGGTATGTTTGCAGTAACCGTTTTCATTTTGAGGTTTCAGTCTATTTTCTCCTATAGGGATACATGTATTTGGAACTCTAAATCAAACACGGTTTGTGCTAGCTCTTTGAAACTTGACGCAATAAATCAATTTCAAGTTCTATCTCTATGGTTTTTTTGCTGTTGATGTAGGCCTAAGCAGAGACTGGCGAGAATCACTTTCATGGAAAGGGGTTGCCAAGCTTCCAAAAAACTCCGAGTTGCCTGAAATCTCAGCAAATACTTTTTCACCCAATCTTGATGATCGTTTCATTGAATGATCAGTACACCTATCACAGTTGGCTCACCAAATTTCGTTCTTCTAGGATAAACCGATTGTTTGCAGTAACCGTTTTCATTTTCAGGTTTCAGTCTGTTTTCTCCTATACGGATACATGTATTTGGAACTCTAAATCAAACACGGTTTGTGCTAGCTCTTTGAAACTTGACACAATAAAGCAGTTTCAAGTTCTATCTCTATGGTTTGTTTGCTGTTGATGTAGGCCTAAGCAGAGACTGGCGAGAATCACTTTCATGGAAAGGGGTTGCCAAGCTTCCAAAAAACTCCGAGTTGCCTGAACTCTCAGCAAACACTTTTTCACCCAATCTTGATGATACTTTCAGGGAATGATCAGTACACCTATCCCACTTGGCTCACGAAATTTCCTTCTACTAGGATAAACCCTTTGTTTGCAGTAACCGTTTTCATTTTGAGGTTTCAGTCTGTTTTCTCCTATACAGATACATGTATTTGGAACTCTAAATCAAACTTGGTTTGTGATAGCTCTTTGAAACTTGACACAATAAAGCAGTTTCAAGTTCTATCTGTATGGTTTGTTTGCTGTTGATGTAGGCCTAAGCAGAGACTGCCGAGATTCACTTTCATGTAAAGGGTTTGCCAAGCTTCCAAAAAACTCCGAGTTACCTGAAATCTCAGCAAATACTTTTTCACCCAATCTTTATGATACTTTCAGGGATGGATCAGTACACCTATCCCACTTGGCTCACCAAATTTCGTTATTCTAGGATAAACCGTTTGTTTGCAGTAACCGTTTTCATTTTGAGATTTCACTCTGTTTTCTCCTATACAGATACATGTATTTGGAACTCTAAATCAAACACGATTTGTGCTAGCTCTTTGAAACCTGACACAATAAAGCAATTTCAAGTTCTATCTCTATGGTTTGTTTGCTGTTGATGTAGGCCTAAGCAGAGACTGGCGAGAATTACTTTCATGGAAAGGGGTTGCCAAGCTTCCAAAAAACTCCGAGTTGCCTGAAATCTCAGCAAACACTTTTTCACCCAATCTTGATGATACTTTCAGGAAATGATCAGTACACCTATCCCACTTGGCTCACCAAATTTCGTTCTTTTAGGATAAACCGTTTGTTTGCAGTAACCGTTTTCATTTTGAGGTTTCAGTCTGTTTTCTCCTATACGGATACATGTATTTGGAACTCTAAATCAAACACGTTTGTGCTAGCTCTTTGAAACTTGACACAATAAAGCAGTTTCAAGTTCTATCTCTATGGTTTGTTTGCTGTTGATGTAGGCCTAAGCAGAGACTTTCGAGAATCACTTTCATGGAAATGGGTTGCCAAGCTTCCAAAAAACTCCAAGTTGCCTGAAATCTGAGCAAACACTTTTTCACCCAATCTTAATGATACTTTCAAGGAATGATCAGTACACCTATCCCACATGGCTCATGAAATATCGTTCTTCTAGGATACACCGTTTGTTTGCAGTAACCGTTTTCATTTTGAGGTTTCAGTCTGTTTTCTCCTATAGGGATACATGTATTTGGAACTCTAAATCAAACACGGTTTGTGCTAGCTCTTTGAAACTTGACAAAATAAAGCAGTTTCAAGTTCTATCTCTATGGTTTGTTTGCTGTTGATGTAGGCCTAAGCAGAGACTGGCGAGAATCACTTTCATGGAAAGGGGTTGCCAAGCTTCCAAAAAACTCCGAGTTGCCTGAAATCTCAGCAAACACTTTTTCACCCAATCTTGATGATACTTTCAAGGAATGATCAGTACACCTATCCCACTTGGCTCACGAAATTTCGTTCTTCTAGGATAAACCGTTTGTTTGCAGTAACCGTTGTCATTTTGAGGTTTCAGTCTGTTTTCTCCTATACGGATACATGTATTTGGAACTCTAAATCAAACACGGTTTATGCTAGCTCTTTGAAACTTGACGGAATAAATCAATTTCAAGTTCTATCTCTATGGTTTTTTTGCTGTTGATGTAGGCCTAAGCAGAGACTGGCGAGAATCACTTTCATGGAAAGGGGTTGCAAAGCTTCCAAAAAACTCCGAGTTGCCTGAAATCTCAGCAAATACTTTTTCACCCAATCTTGATGATAGTTTCATTGAATGATCAGTACACCTATCACAGTTGGCTCACCAAATTTCGTTCTTCTAGGATAAACCGATTGTTTGCAGTAACCGTTTTCATTTTCAGGTTTCAGTCTGTGTTCTCCTATACGGATACATGTATTTGGAACTCTAAATCAAACACGGTTTGTGCTAGCTCTTTGAAACTTGACACAATAAAGCAGTTTCAAGTTCTATCTCTATGGTTTGTTTTCTGTTGATGTAGGCCTAAGCAGAGACTGGCGAGAATCACTTTCATGGAAAGGGGTTGCCAACCTTCCAAAAAACTCCGAGTTGCCTGAAATCTCAGCAAACACTTTTTCACCCAATCTTGATGATACTTTCAGGGAATGATCAGTACACCTATCCCACTTGGCTCACCAAATTTCCTTCTACTAGGATAAACCGTTTGTTTGCAGTAACCGTTTTCATTTTTAGGTTTCAGTCTGTTTTCTCCTATACAGTTACATGTATTTGGAACTCTAAATCAAACACGTTTTGTGCTAGCTCTTTGAAACTTGACACAATAAAGCAGTTTCAAGTTCTATCCCTATGGTTTGTTTGCTGTTGATGTAAGCCTAAGCAGAGACTGGCGAGAATCACTTTCATGGAAAGGGGTTGCCAAGCTTCCAAAAAACTACAAGTTGCCTGAAATCTCAGCAAACACTTTTTCACCCAATCTTGATGATACTTTCAGGGAATGATCAGTACACCTATCCCACTTGGCTCACCAAATTTCGTTATTCTATGATAAACCGTTTGTTTGCAGTAACCGTTTTCATTTTGAGGTTTCATTCTGTTTTCTCCTATACGGATACATGTATTTGGAACTCTAAATCAAACACGGTTTGTGCTAGCTCTTTGAAACTTGACGCAATGAATCAATTTCAAGTTCTATCTCTATGGTTTTTTTGCTGTTGATGTAGGCCTAAGCAGAGACTGGCGAGAATCATTTTCATGGAAAGTGGTTGCCAAGCTTCCAATAATGTATTTGGAACTCTAAATCAAACATGGTTTGGGCTAGCTCTTTGAAACTTGACACAATAAAGCAGTTTCAAGTTCTAGGTCTATGGTTTGTTTGCTGTTGATGTAGGCCTAAGCAGAGACTGGCGAGAATCACTTTCATGGAAAGGGGTTGCCAAGCTTCCAAAAAACTACAAGTTGCCTGAAATCTCAGCAAACTCTTTTTCACCCAATCTTGATGATACTTTCAGGTAATGATCTGTAAACCAATCCCACTTGGCTCGCCAAATTTCGTTCTTTTAGGATAAACCGTTTGTTTGCAGTAACCGTTTTCATTTTGAGGTTTCAGTCTGTTTTCTCCTATACGGATACATGTATTTGGAACTCTAAATCAAACACGGTTTGTGCTAGCTCTTTGAAACTTGACACAATAAATCAGTTTCAAGTTCTATCTCTATGGTTTGTTTGCTGTTGATGTAGGCCTAAGCAGAGACTGGCGAGAATCACTTTCATGGAAATGGGTTGCCAAGCTTCCAAAAAACTCCAAGTTGCCTGAAATCTCAGCAAACACTTTTTCACCCAATCTTAATGATACTTTCAGGGAATGATCAGTACACCTTTCCCACTTGGCTCACCAAATTTCGTTCTTCTAGGATAAACGGTATGTTTGCAGTAACCGTTTTCATTTTGAGGTTTCAGTCTATTTTCTCCTATAGGGATACATGTATTTGGAACTCTAAATCAAACACGGTTTGTGCTAGCTCTTTGAAACTTGACACAATAAAGCAGTTTCAAGTTCTATGTCTATGGTTTGTTTGCTGTTGATGTAGGCCTAAGCAGAGACTGGCGAGAATCACTTTCATGGAAAGGAGTTGCCAAGCTTCCAAATAACTCCGAGTTGCCTGAAATCTCAGCAAACACTTTTTCACCCAATCTTGATGATACTTTCAAGGAATGATCAGTACACCTATCCCACTTGGCTCACCAAATTTCGTTCTTCTAGGATAAACCGTTTGTTTGCAGTAACCGTTTTCATTTTGAGGTTTCAGTCTGTTTTCTCCTATACGGATACATGTATTTGGAACTCTAAATCAAACACGGTTTGTGCTAGCTCTTTGAAACTTGACGCAATAAATCAATTTCAAGTTCTATCTCTATGGTTTTTTTGCTGTTGATGTAGGCCTAAGCAGAGACTGGCGAGAATCACTTTCATGGAAAGGGGTTGCCAAGCTTCCAAAAAACTCCGAGTTACCTGAACTCTCAGCAAACACTTTTTCACCCAATCTTGATGATACTTTCAGGGAATGATCAGTACACCTATCCCACTTGGCTCACCAAATTTCCTTCTACTAGGATAAACCGTTTGTTTGCAGTAACCGTTTTCATTTTGAGGTTTCAGTCTGTTTTCTCCTATACAGATACATGTATTTGGAACTCTAAATCAAACATGGTTTGTGATAGCTCTTTGAAACTTGACACAATAAAGCAGTTTCAAGTTCTATCTCTATGGTTTGTTTGCTGTTGATGTAGGCCTAAGCAGAGACTGGCGAGAATCACTTTCATGTAAAGGGGTTGCCAAGCTTCCAAAAAACTCCGAGTTGCCTGAAATCTCAGCAAATACTTTTTCACCCAATCTTGATGATACTTTCAGGGATGGATCAGTACACCTATCCCACTTGGCTCACCAAATTTCGTTATTCTAGGATAAACCGTTTGTTTGCAGTAACCGTTTTCATTTTGAGATTTCAGTCTGTTTTCTCCTATACGGATACATGTATTTGGAACTCTAAATCAAACACGGTTTGTGCTAGCTCTTTGAAACTTGACACAATAAAGCAGTTTCAAGTTCTATCTCTATGGTTTGTTTGCTGTTGATGTAGGCCTAAGCAGAGACTTTCGAGAATCACTTTCATGGAAATGGGTTGCCAAGTTTCCAAAAAACTCCAAGTTGCCTGAAATCTGAGCAAACACTTTTTCACCCAATCTTAATGATACTTTCAAGGAATGATCAGTACACCTATCCCACTTGGCTCATGAAATTTCGTTCTTCTAGGATAAACCGTTTGTTTGCAGTAACCGTTTTCATTTTGAGGTTTCAGTCTGTTTTCTCCTATAGGGATACATGTATTTGGAACTCTAAATTTAACACGGTTTGTGCTAGCTCTTTGAAACTTGACACAATAAAGCAGTTTCAAGTTCTATCTCTATGGTTTGTTTGCTGTTGATGTAGGCCTAAGCAGAGACTGGCGAGAATCACTTTCATGGAAAGGGGTTGCCAAGCTTCCAAAAAACTCCGAGGTGCCTGATATCTCAGGAAACACTTTTTGACCCAATCTTGATGATACTTTCAGGGAATGATCAGTACACCTATCCCACTTGGCTCACGAAATTTCGTTCTTCTAGGACAAACCGTTTGTTTGCAGTAACCGTTGTCATTTTGAGGTTTCAGTCTGTTTTCTCCTATAAGGATACATGTATTTGTAACTCTAAATCAAACACGGTTTGTGCTAGCTCTTTTAAACTTGACGGAATAAATCAATTTCAAGTTCTATCTCTATGGTTTTTTTGCTGTTGATGTAGGCCTAAGCAGAGACTGGCGAGAATCACTTTCATGGAAAGGGGTTGCCAACCTTCCAAAAAACTCCGAGTTGCCTGAAATCTCAGCAAATACTTTTTCACCCAATCTTGATGATAGTTTCATTGAATGATCAGTACACCTATCACAGTTGGCTCACCAAATTTCGTTCTTCTAGGATAAACCGATTGTTTGCAGTAACCGTTTTCATTTTGAGGTTTCAGTCTGTGTTCTCCTATACGGATACATGTATTTGGAACTCTAAATCAAACACGGTTTGTGCTAGCTCTTTGAAACTTGACACAATAAAGCAGTTTCAGTTCTACCTCTATGGTTTGTTTGCTGTTGATGTAGGCCTAAGCAGAGACTGGCGAGAATCACTTTCATGGAAAGGGGTTGCCAACCTTCCAAAAAACTCCGAGTTGCCTGAAATCTCAGCAAACACTTTTTCACCCAATCTTGATAATACTTTCAGGGAATGATCAGTACACCTATCCCACTTGGCTCAAGAAATTTCCTTCTACTAGGATAAACCGTTTGTTTGCAGTAACCGTTTTCATTTTTAGGTTTCAGTCTGTTTTCTCCTATACAGTTACATGTATTTGGAACTCTAAATCAAACACGGTTTGTGCTAGCTCTTTGAAACTTGACACAATAAAGCAGTTTCAAGTTCTATCCCTATGGTTTGTTTGCTGTTGATGTAAGCCTAAGCAGAGACTGGCGAGAATCACTTTCATGGAAAGGGGTTGCCAAGCTTCCAAAAAACTCCGAGTTGCCTGAAATCTCAGCAAACACTTTTTCACCCAATCTTGATGATACTTTCAGGGAATGATCAGTACACCTATCCCACTTGGCTCACCAAATTTCGTTCTTCTAGGATAAACCGTTTGTTTGCAGTAACCGTTTTCATTTTGAGGTTTCAGTCTGTTTTCTCCTATACGGATACATGTATTTGGAACTCTAAATCAAACACGGTTTGTGCTAGCTCTTTGAAACTTGACACAATAAAGCAGTTTCAAGTTCTATCTCTATGGTTTGTTTGCTGTTGATGTAGGCCTAAGCAGAGACTGGCGAGAATCACTTTCATGGAAAGGGGTTGCCAAGCTTCCAAAAAACTCCGTGTTGCCTGAAATCTCAGCAAACACTTTTTCACCCAATCTTGATGATACTTTCAGGGAATGATCAGTACACCTATCCCACTTAACTCACCAAATTTCTTTCTTCTAGGATAAACCGTTTGTTTGCAATAACCGTTTTCATTTTGAGGTTTCAGTCTGTTTTCTCCTATACGGATACATGTATTTGGAACTCTAAATCAAACAAGGTTTGTGCTAGCTCTTTGAAACTTGACACAATAAAGCAGTTTCAAGTTCTATCTCTATGGTTTGTTTGCTCTTGATGTAGGCCTAAGCAGAGACTGGCGAGAATCACTTTCATGGAAAGGGGTTGCCAAGCTTCCAAAAAACTCCGAGTTGCCTGAAATCTCAGCAAACACTTTTTCACCCAATCTTGATGATACTTTCAGGGAATGATCAGTACACCTATCCCACTTGGCTCACCAAATTTCGTTCTTCTAGGATAAACCGTTTGTTTGCAATAACCGTTTTCATTTTGAGGTTTCAGTCTGTTTTCTCCTATACGGATACTTGTATTTGGAACTCTAAATCAAACACGGTTTTTGCTATCTCTTTGAAACTTGACACAATAAAGGAGTTTCAAATTCTATCTATATGATTTCTTTGCTGTTGATGTAGGCCTAAGCAGAGACTGGTGAGAATCACTTTCATGGAAAGGGGTTGCCAAGCTTCCAAAAAACTCCGAGTTGCCTGAAATCTCAGCAAACACTTTTCACCCAAGCTTGATGATACTTTCAGGGATGGATCAGTACACCTATCCCACTTGGCTCACCAAATTTCGTTCTTCTAGGATAAACCGTTTGTTTGCAGTATCCGTTTTCATTTTGAGGTTTCACTCTGTTTTCTCCTATACAGATACATGTACTTGGAACTCTAAATCAAACACGGTTTGTGCTAGCTCTTTGAAACTTGACACAATAAAGCAGTTTCAAGTTCTATCTCTATGGTTTGTTTGCTGTTGATGTAGGCCTAAGCAGAGACTGGCGAGAATCACTTTCATGGAAAGGGGTTGCCAACCTTCCAAAAAACTCCGAGTTGCCTGAAATCTCAGCAAACACTTTTTCACCCAATCTTGATGATACTTTCAGGGAATGATCAGTACACCTATCCCACTTGGCTCACGAAATTTCCTTCTACTAGGATAAACCGTTTGTTTGCAGTAACCGTTTTCATTTTTAGGTTTCAGTCTGTTTTCTCCTATACAGTTACATGTATTTGGAACTCTAAATCAAACACGGTTTGTGCTAGCTCTTTGAAACTTGACACAATAAAGCAGTTTCAAGTTCTATCCCTATGGTTTGTTTGCTGTTGATGTAAGCCTAAGCAGAGACTGGCGAGAATCACTTTCATGGAAAGGGGTTGCCAAGCTTCCAAAAAACTCCGAGTTGCCTGAAATCTCAGCAAACACTTTTTCACCCAATCTTGATGATACTTTCAGGGAATGATCAGTACACCTATCCCACTTGGCTCACCAAATTTCGTTCTTCTCGGATAAACCGTTTGTTTGCAGTAACCGTTTTCATTTTGAGGTTTCAGTCTGTTTTCTCCTATACGGATACATGTATTTGGAACTCTAAATCAAACACGGTTTGTGCTAGCTCTTTGAAACTTGACACAATAAAGCAGTTTCAAGTTCTATCTCTATGGTTTGTTTGCTGTTGATGTAGGCCTAAGCAGAGACTGGCGAGAATCACTTTCATGGAAAGGGGTTGCCAAGCTTCCAAAAAACTCCGTGTTGCCTGAAATCTCAGCAAACACTTTTTCACCCAATCTTGATGATACTTTCAGGGAATGATCAGTACACCTATCCCACTTAACTCACCAAATTTCTTTCTTCTAGGATAAACCGTTTGTTTGCAATAACCGTTTTCATTTTGAGGTTTCAGTCTGTTTTCTCTTATACGGATACATGTATTTGGAACTCTAAATCAAACAAGGTTTGTGCTAGCTCTTTGAAACTTGGCACAATAAAGCAGTTTCAAGTTCTATCTCTATGGTTTGTTTGCTCTTGATGTAGGCCTAAGCAGAGACTGGCAAGAATCACTTTCATGGAAAGGGGTTGCTAAGCTTCCAAAAAACTCCGAGTTGCCTGAAATCTCAGCAAACACTTTTTCACCCAATCTTGATGATACTTTCAGGGAATGATCAGTACACCTATCCCACTTGGCTCAGACAATTTCGTTCTTCTAGGATAAACCGTTTGTTTGCAATAACCGTTTTCATTTTGAGGTTTCAGTCTGTTTTCTCCTATACGGATACATGTATTTGGAACTCTAAATCAAACACGGTTTTTGCTATCTCTTTGAAACTTGACACAATAAAGCAGTTTCAAATTCTATCTATATGATTTCTTTGCTGTTGATGTAGGCCTAAGCAGAGACTGGTGAGAATCACTTTCATGGAAAGGGGTTGCCAAGCTTCCAAAAAACTCCGAGTTGCCTGAAATCTCAGCAAACACTTTTTCACCCAAGCTTGATGATACTTTCAGGGATGGATCAGTACACCTATCCCACTTGGCTCACCAAATTTCGTTCTTCTAGGATAAACCGTTTGTTTGCAGTATCCGTTTTCATTTTGAGGTTTCACTCTGTTTTCTCCTATACAGATACATGTACTTGGAACTCTAAATCAAACACGGTTTGTGCTAGCTCTTTGAAACTTGACACAATAAAGCAGTTTCAAGTTCTATCTCTATGGTTTGTTTGCTGTTGATGTAGGCCTAAGCAGAGACTGGCGAGAATCACTTTCATGGAAAGGGGTTGCCAAGCTTCCAAAAAACTCCGAGTTGCCTGAAATCTCAGCAAACACTTTTTCACCCAATCTTGATGATACTTTCAGGGAATGATCAGTACACCTATCCCACTTGGCTCACGAAATTTCCTTCTACTAGGATAAACCGTTTGTTTGCAGTAACCGTTTTCATTTTGAGGTTTCAGTCTGTTTTCTCCTATACAGATACATGTATTTGGAACTCTAAATCAAACATGGTTTGTGCTAGCTCTTTGAAACTTGACACAATAAAGCAGTTTCAAGTTCTATCTCTATGGTTTGTTGGCTGTTGATGTAGGCCTAAGCAGAGACTGGCGAGAATCACTTTCATGGAAAGGGGTTGCCAAGCTTCCAAAAAACTCCGAGTTGCCTGAAATCTCAGCAAATACTTTTTCACCCAATCTTGATGATACTTTCAGGGATGGATGGATCAGTACACCTATCCCACTTAGCTCACCAAATTTCGTTCTTCTAGGATAAACCGTTTGTTTGCAGTAACCGTTTTCATTTTGAGATTTCACTCTGTTTTCTCCTATACAGATACATGTATTTGAAACTCTAAATCAAACACGATTTGTGCTAGGTCTTTGAAACCTGACACAATAAAGCAATTTCAAGTTCTATCTCTATGGTTTGTTTGCTGTTGATGTAGGCCTAAGCAGAGACTGGCGAGAATTACTTTCATGGAAAGGGGTTGCCAAGCTTCCAAAAAACCTCCGAGTTGCCTGAAATCTCAGCAAACACTTTTTCACCCAATGTTGATGATACTTTCAGGAAATGATCAGTACACCTATCCAACTTGGCTCACAAAATTTCGTTCTTTTAGGATAAACCGTTTGTTTGCAGTAACCGTTTTCATTTTGAGGTTTCAGTCTGTTTTCTCCTATACGGATACATGTATTTGGAACTCTAAATCAAACACGGTTTGTGCTAGCTCTTTGAAACTTGACACAATAAAGCAGTTTCAAGTTCTATCTCTATGGTTTGTTTGCTGTTGATGTAGGCCTAAGCAGAGACTTGCGAGAATCACTTTCATGGAAATGGGTTGCCAAGCTTCCAAAAAACTCCGAGTTGCCTGAAATCTCAGCAAATACTTTTTCACCCAATCTTGATGATACTTTCAGGGATGGATCAGTACACCTATCCCACTTGGCTCACCAAATTTCGTTCTTCTAGGATAAACCGTTTGTTTGCAGTAACCGTTTTCATTTTGAGATTTCACTCTGTTTTCTCCTATACAGATACATGTATTTGGAACTCTAAATCAAATACGATTTGTGCTAGCTCTTTGAAACCTGACACAATAAAGCAATTTCAAGTTCTATCTCTATGGTTTGTTTGCTGTTGATGTAGGCCTAAGCAGAGACTGGCGAGAATTACTTTCATGGAAAGGGGTTGCCAAGCTTCCAAAAAACTCCGAGTTGCCTGAAATCTCAGCAAACACTTTTTCACCCAATCTTGATGATACTTTCAGGAAATGATCAGTACACCTATCCCACTTGGCTCACCAAATTTCGTTCTTCTAGGATAAACCGTTTGTTTGCAGTAACCGTTTTCATTTTGAGGTTTCAGTCTGTTTTCTCCTATACGGATACATGTATTTGGAACTCTAAATCAAACACGGTTTGTGCTAGCTCTTTGAAACTTGACACAATAAAGCAGTTTCAAGTTCTATCTCTATGGTTTGTTTGCTGTTGATGTAGGCCTAAGCAGAGACTTGCGAGAATCACTTTCATGGGGGTTGCCAAGCTTCCAAAAAACTCCGTGTTGCCTGAAATCTCAGCAAACACTTTTTCACCCAATCTTGATGATACTTTCAGGGAATGATCAGTACACCTATCCCACTTAACTCACCAAATTTCTTTCTTCTAGGATAAACCGTTTGTTTGCAATAACCGTTTTCATTTTGAGGTTTCAGTCTGTTTTCTCTTATACGGATACATGTATTTGGAACTCTAAATCAAACAAGGTTTGTGCTAGCTCTTTGAAACTTGACACAATAAAGCAGTTTCAAGTTCTATCTCTATGGTTTGTTTGCTCTTGATGTAGGCCTAAGCAGAGACTGGCAAGAATCACTTTCATGGAAAGGGGTTGCCAAGCTTCCAAAAAACTCCGAGTTGCCTGAAATCTCAGCAAACACTTTTTCACCCAATCTTGATGATACTTTCAGGGAATGATCAGTACACCTATCCCACTTGGCTCACCCAATTTCGTTCTTCTAGGATAAACCGTTTGTTTGCAATAACCGTTTTCATTTTGAGGTTTCAGTCTGTTTTCTCCTATACGGATACATGTATTTGGAACTCTAAATCAAACACGGTTTTTGCTATCTCTTTGAAACTTGACACAATAAAGCAGTTTCAAATTCTATCTATATGATTTCTTTGCTGTTGATGTAGGCCTAAGCAGAGACTGGTGAGAATCACTTTCATGGAAAGGGGTTGCCAAGCTTCCAAAAAACTCCGAGTTGCCTGAAATCTCAGCAAACACTTTTTCACCCAAGCTTGATGATACTTTCAGGGATGGATCAGTACACCTATCCCACTTGGCTCACCAAATTTCGTTCTTCTAGGATAAACCGTTTGTTTGCAGTATCCGTTTTCATTTTGAGGTTTCACTCTGTTTTCTCCTATACAGATACATGTACTTGGAACTCTAAATCAAACACGGTTTGTGCTAGCTCTTTGAAACTTGACACAATAAAGCAGTTTCAAGTTCTATCTCTATGGTTTGTTTGCTGTTGATGTAGGCCTAAGCAGAGACTGGCGAGAATCACTTTCATGGAAAGGGGTTGCCAAGCTTCCAAAAAACTCCGAGTTGCCTGAAATCTCAGCAAACACTTTTTCACCCAATCTTGATGATACTTTCAGGGAATGATCAGTACACCTATCCCACTTGGCTCACGAAATTTCCTTCTACTAGGATAAACCGTTTGTTTGCAGTAACCGTTTTCATTTTGAGGTTTCATTCTGTTTTCTCCTATACAGATACATGTATTTGGAACTCTAAATCAAACATGGTTTGTGCTAGCTCTTTGAAACTTGACACAATAAAGCAGTTTCAAGTTCTATCTCTATGGTTTGTTTGCTGTTGATGTAGGCCTAAGCAGAGACTGGCGAGAATCACTTTCATGGAAAGGGGTTGCCAAGCTTCCAAAAAACTCCGAGTTGCCTGAAATCTCAGCAAATACTTTTTCACCCAATCTTGATGATACTTTCAGGGATGGATGGATCAGTACACCTATCCCACTTAGCTCACCAAATTTCGTTCTTCTAGGATAAACCGTTTGTTTGCAGTAACCGTTTTCATTTTGAGATTTCACTCTGTTTTCTCCTATACAGATACATGTATTTGAAACTCTAAATCAAACACGATTTGTGCTAGCTCTTTGAAACCTGACACAATAAAGCAATTTCAAGTTCTATCTCTATGGTTTGTTTGCTGTTGATGTAGGCCTAAGCAGAGACTGGCGAGAATTACTTTCATGGAAAGGGGTTGCCAAGCTTCCAAAAAACTCCGAGTTGCCTGAAATCTCAGCAAACACTTTTTCACCCAATGTTGATGATACTTTCAGGAAATGATCAGTACACCTATCCAACTTGGCTCACAAAATTTCGTTCTTTTAGGATAAACCGTTTGTTTGCAGTAACCGTTTTCATTTTGAGGTTTCAGTCTGTTTTCTCCTATACGGATACATGTATTTGGAACTCTAAATCAAACACGGTTTGTGCTAGCTCTTTGAAACTTGACACAATAAAGCAGTTTCAAGTTCTATCTCTATGGTTTGTTTGCTGTTGATGTAGGCCTAAGCAGAGACTTGCGAGAATCACTTTCATGGAAATGGGTTGCCAAGCTTCCAAAAAACTCCAAGTTGCCTGAAATCTGAGCAAACACTTTTTCACCCAATCTTAATGATACTTTCAAGGAATGATCAGTACACCTATCCCACTTGGCTCATGAAATTTCGTTCTTCTAGGATAAACCGTTTGTTTGCAGTAACCGTTTTCATTTTGAGGTTTCAGTCTGTTTTCTCCTATAGGGATACATGTATTTGGAACTCTAAATCAAACACGGTTTGTGCTAGCTCTTTGAAACTTGACGCAATAAATCAATTTCACGTTCTATCTCTATGGTTTTTTTGCTGTTGATGTAGGCCTAAGCAGAGACTGGCGAGAATCACTTTCATGGAAAGGGGTTGCCAAGCTTCCAAAAAACTCCGAGTTGCCTGAAATCTCAGCAAATACTTTTTCACCCAATCTTGATGATAGTTTCATTGAATGATCAGTACACCTATCACAGTTGGCTCACCAAATTTCGTTCTTCTAGGATAAACCGATTGTTTGCAGTAACCGTTTTCATTTTCAGGTTTCAGTCTGTGTTCTCCTATACGGATACATGTATTTGGAACTCTAAATCAAACACGGTTTGTGCTATCTCTTTGAAACTTGACACAATAAAGCAGTTTCAAGTTCTATCTCTATGGTTTGTTTGCTGTTGATGTAGGCCTAAGCAGAGACTTGCGAGAATCACTTTCATGGAAATGGGTTGCCAAGCTTCCAAAAAACTCCAAGTTGCCTTAAATCTGAGCAAACACTTTTTCACCCAATCTTAATGATACTTTCAAGGAATGATCAGTACACCTATCCCACTTGGCTCACCAAATTTCGTTCTTCTCGGATAAACCGTTTGTTTGCAGTAACCGTTTTCATTTTGAGGTTTCAGTCTGTTTTCTCCTATACGGATACATGTATTTGGAACTCTAAATCAAACACGGTTTGTGCTAGCTCTTTGAAACTTGACACAATAAAGCAGTTTCAAGTTCTATCTCTATGGTTTGTTTGCTGTTGATGTAGGCCTAAGCAGAGACTGGCGAGAATCACTTTCATGGAAAGGGGTTGCCAAGCTTCCAAAAAACTCCGTGTTGCCTGAAATCTCAGCAAACACTTTTTCACCCAATCTTGATGATACTTTCAGGGAATGATTAGTACACCTATCCCACTTAACTCACCAAATTTCTTTTTTCTAGGATAAACCGTTTGTTTGCAATAACCGTTTTCATTTTGAGGTTTCAGTCTGTTTTCTCTTATACGGATACATGTATTTGGAACTCTAAATCAAACAAGGTTTGTGCTAGCTCTTTGAAACTTGACACAATAAAGCAGTTTCAAGTTCTATCTCTATGGTTTGTTTGCTCTTGATGTAGGCCTAAGCAGAGACTGGCAAGAATCACTTTCATGGAAAGGGGTTGCCAAGCTTCCAAAAAACTCTGAGTTGCCTGAAATCTCATCAGCAAACACTTTTTCACCCAATGTTGATGATACTTTCAGGAAATGATCAGTACACCTATCCAACTTGGCTCACAAAATTTCGTTCTTTTAGGATAAACCGTTTGTTTGCAGTAACCGTTTTCATTTTGAGGTTTCAGTCTGTTTTCTCCTATACGGATACATGTATTTGGAACTCTAAATCAAACACGGTTTGTGCTAGCTCTTTGAAACTTGACACAATAAAGCAGTTTCAAGTTCTATCTCTATGGTTTGTTTGCTGTTGATGTAGGCCTAAGCAGAGACTTGCGAGAATCACTTTCATGGAAATGGGTTGCCAAGCTTCCAAAAAACTCCAAGTTGCCTGAAATCTGAGCAAACACTTTTTCACCCAATCTTAATGATACTTTCAAGGAATGATCAGTACACCTATCCCACTTGGCTCATGAAATTTCGTTCTTCTAGGATAAACCGTTTGTTTGCAGTAACCGTTTTCATTTTGAGGTTTCAGTCTGTTTTCTCCTATAGGGATACATGTATTTGGAACTCTAAATCAAACACGGTTTGTGCTAGCTCTTTGAAACTTGACGCAATAAATCAATTTCACGTTCTATCTCTATGGTTTTTTTGCTGTTGATGTAGGCCTAAGCAGAGACTGGCGAGAATCACTTTCATGGAAAGGGGTTGCCAAGCTTCCAAAAAACTCCGAGTTGCCTGAAATCTCAGCAAATACTTTTTCACCCAATCTTGATGATAGTTTCATTGAATGATCAGTACACCTATCACAGTTGGCTCACCAAATTTCGTTCTTCTAGGATAAACCGATTGTTTGCAGTAACCGTTTTCATTTTCAGGTTTCAGTCTGTGTTCTCCTATACGGATACATGTATTTGGAACTCTAAATCAAACACGGTTTGTGCTATCTCTTTGAAACTTGACACAATAAAGCAGTTTCAAATTCTATCTATATGATTTCTTTGCTGTTGATGTAGGCCTAAGCAGAGACTGGTGAGAATCAATTTCATGGAAAGGGGTTGCCAAGCTTCCAAAAAACTCCGAGTTGCCTGAAATCTCAGCAAACACTTTTTCACCCAAGCTTGATGATACTTTCAGGGATGGATCAGTACACCTATCCCACTTGGCTCACCAAATTTCGTTCTTCTAGGATAAACCGTTTGTTTGCAGTAACCGTTTTCATTTTGAGGTTTCACTCTGTTTTCTCCTATACAGATACATGTATTTGGAACTCTAAATCAAACACGGTTTGTGCTAGCTCTTTGAAACTTGACACAATAAAGCAGTTTCACGTTCTATCTCTATGGTTTGTTTGCTGTTGATGTAGGCCTAAGCAGAGACTGGCGAGAATCACTTTCATGGAAAGGGGTTGCCAAGCTTCCAAAAAACTCCGAGTTGCCTGAAATCTCACCAAACACTTTTTCACCCAATCTTGATGATACTTTCAGGGAATGATCAGTACACCTATCCCACTTGGCTCACGAAATTTCCTTCTACTAGGATAAACCGTTTGTTTGCAGTAACCGTTTTCATTTTGAGGTTTCATTCTGTTTTCTCCTATACAGATACATGTATTTGGAACTCTAAATCAAACATGGTTTGTGCTAGCTCTTTGAAACTTGACACAATAAAGCAGTTTCAAGTTCTATCTCTATGGTTTGTTTGCTGTTGATGTAGGCCTAAGCAGAGACTGGCGAGAATCACTTTCATGGAAAGGGGTTGCCAAGCTTCCAAAAAACTCCGAGTTGCCTGAAATCTCAGCAAATACTTTTTCACCCAATCTTGATGATACTTTCAGGGATGGATCAGTACACCTATCCCACTTGGCTCACCAAATTTCGTTCTTCTTTGATAAACCGTTTGTTTGCAGTAACCGTTTTCATTTTGAGATTTCACTCTGTTTTCTCCTATACAGATACATGTATTTGGAACTCTAAATCAAATACGATTTGTGCTAGCTCTTTGAAACCTGACACAATAAAGCAATTTCAAGTTCTATCTCTATGGTTTGTTTGCTGTTGATGTAGGCCTAAGCAGAGACTGGCGAGAATTACTTTCATGGAAAGGGGTTGCCAAGCTTCCAAAAAACTCCGAGTTGCCTGAAATCTCAGCAAACACTTTTTCACCCAATCTTGATGATACTTTCAGGAAATGATCAGTACACCTATCCCACTTGGCTCACCAAATTTCGTTCTTCTAGGATAAACCGTTTGTTTGCAGTAACCGTTTTCATTTTCAGGTTTCAGTCTGTGTTCTCCTATACGGATACATGTATTTGGAACTCTAAATCAAACACGGTTTGTGCTAGCTCTTTGAAACTTGACACAATAAAGCAGTTTCAAGTTCTATCTCTATGGTTTGTTTGCTGTTGATGTAGGCCTAAGCAGAGACTGGCGAGAATCACTTTCATGGAAAGGGGTTGCCAACCTTCCAAAAAAACTCCGAGTTGCCTGAAATCTCAGCAAACACTTTTTCACCCAATCTTGATGATACTTTCAGGGAATGATCAGTACACCTATCCCTCTTGGCTCACGAAATTTCCTTCTACTAGGATAAACCGTTTGTTTGCAGTAACCGTTTTCATTTTGAGGTTTCAGTCTGTTTTCTCCTATACGGATACATGTATTTGGAACTCTAAATCAAACACGGTTTGTGCTAGCTCTTTGAAACTTGACACAATAAAGCAGTTTCAAGTTCTATCTCTCTGGTTTGTTTGCTGTTGATGTAGGCCTAAGCAGAGACTGGCGAGAATCACTTTCATGGAAAGGGGTTGCCAAGCTTCCAAAAAACTCCGAGTTGCCTGAAATCTCACCAAACACTTTTTCACCCAATCTTGATGATACTTTCAGGGAATGATCAGTACACCTATCCCACTTGGCTCACGAAATTTCCTTCTACTAGGATAAACCGTTTGTTTGCAGTAACCGTTTTCATTTTGAGGTTTCATTCTGTTTTCTCCTATACAGATACATGTATTTGGAACTCTAAATCAAACATGGTTTGTGCTAGCTCTTTGAAACTTGACACAATAAAGCAGTTTCAAGTTCTATCTCTATGGTTTGTTTGCTGTTGATGTAGGCCTAAGCAGAGACTGGCGAGAATCACTTTCATGGAAAGGGGTTGCCAAGCTTCCAAAAAACTCCGAGTTGCCTGAAATCTCAGCAAATACTTTTTCACCCAATCTTGATGATACTTTCAGGGATGGATCAGTACACCTATCCCACTTGGCTCACCAAATTTCGTTCTTCTTTGATAAACCGTTTGTTTGCAGTAACCGTTTTCATTTTGAGATTTCACTCTGTTTTCTCCTATACAGATACATGTATTTGGAACTCTAAATCAAATACGATTTGTGCTAGCTCTTTGAAACCTGACACAATAAAGCAATTTCAAGTTCTATCTCTATGGTTTGTTTGCTGTTGATGTAGGCCTAAGCAGAGACTGGCGAGAATTACTTTCATGGAAAGGGGTTGCCAAGCTTCCAAAAAACTCCGAGTTGCCTGAAATCTCAGCAAACACTTTTTCACCCAATCTTGATGATACTTTCAGGAAATGATCAGTACACCTATCCCACTTGGCTCACCAAATTTCGTTCTTCTAGGATAAACCGTTTGTTTGCAGTAACCGTTTTCATTTTCAGGTTTCAGTCTGTGTTCTCCTATACGGATACATGTATTTGGAACTCTAAATCAAACACGGTTTGTGCTAGCTCTTTGAAACTTGACACAATAAAGCAGTTTCAAGTTCTATCTCTATGGTTTGTTTGCTGTTGATGTAGGCCTAAGCAGAGACTGGCGAGAATCACTTTCATGGAAAGGGGTTGCCAACCTTCCAAAAAAACTCCGAGTTGCCTGAAATCTCAGCAAACACTTTTTCACCCAATCTTGATGATACTTTCAGGGAATGATCAGTACACCTATCCCTCTTGGCTCACGAAATTTCCTTCTACTAGGATAAACCGTTTGTTTGCAGTAACCGTTTTCATTTTGAGGTTTCAGTCTGTTTTCTCCTATACGGATACATGTATTTGGAACTCTAAATCAAACACGGTTTGTGCTAGCTCTTTGAAACTTGACACAATAAAGCAGTTTCAAGTTCTATCTCTCTGGTTTGTTTGCTGTTGATGTAGGCCTAAGCAGAGACTGGCGAGAATTACTTTCATGGAAAGGGGTTGCCAAGCTTCCAAAAAACTCCGAGTGGCCTGAAATCTCAGCAAACACTTTTTCACCCAATCTTGATGATACTTTCAGGGAATGATCGGTACACCTATCCCACTTGGCTCACCGAATTTCGTTCTTCTAGGATAAACCGTTTGTTTGCAGTAACCGTTTACATTTTGAGGTTTCAGTCTGTTTTCTCCTATACGGATACATGTATTTGGAACTCTAAATCAAACACGGTTTGTGCTAGCTCTTTGAAACTTGACACAATAAAGCAGTTTCAAGTTCTATCAATATGGTTTGTTTGCTGTTGATGTAGGCCTAAGCAGAGACTGGCGAGAATCACTTTCATGGAAAGGGGTTGCCAAGCTTCCAAAAAACTCCGAGTGGCCTGAAATCTCAGCAAACACTTTTTCACCCAATCTTGATGATACTTTCAGGGAATGATCGGTACACCTATCCCACTTGGCTCACCGAATTTCGTTCTTCTAGGATAAACCGTTTGTTTGCAGTAACCGTTTACATTTTGAGGTTTCAGTCTGTTTTCTCCTATACGGATACATGTATTTGGAACTCTAAATCAAACACGGTTTGTGCTAGCTCTTTGAAACTTGACACAATAAAGCAGTTTCAAGTTCTATCAATATGGTTTGTTTGCTGTTGATGTAGGCCTAAGCAGAGACTGGCGAGAATCACTTTCATGGAAAGGGGTTGCCAAGCTTCCAAAAAACTCCGAGTTGCCTGAAATCTCAGCAAACACTTTTTAACCCAATCTTGATGATACTTTCAGGGAATGATCAGTACACCTATCCCACTTGGCTCACCGAATTTCGTTCTTCTAGAATAAAACGTTTGTTTGCAGTAACCGTTTTCATTTTGAGGTTTCACTCTGTTTTATCCTATATGGATACATGTATTTGGAACTCTAAATCAAACACGGTTTGTGCTAGCTCTTTGAAACTTGACACAATAAAGCAGTTTCAAGTTCTATCAATATGGTTTGTTTGCTGTTGATGTAGGCCTAAGCAGAGACTGGCGAGAATCACTTTCATATAAAGGGGTTGTCAAGCTTCCAAAAAACTCCGAGTTGCCTGAAATCTCAGCAAACACTTTTTCACCCAATCTTGATGATACTTTCAGGGAATGATCGGTACACCTATCCCACTTGGCTCACCGAATTTCGTTTTTCTAGAATAAAACGTTTGTTTGCAGTAACCGTTTTCATTTTGAGGTTTCAGTCTGTTTCTCCTATATGGATACATGTATTTGAAACTCTAAATCAAACACGGTTTCTGCTAGCTCTTTGAAACTTGACACAATAAAGCAGTTTGAAGTTCTATCAATATGGTTTGTTTGCTGTTGATGTAGGCCTAAACAGAGACTGGCGAGAATCACTTTCATGGAAAGGGGTTGCCAAGCTTCCAAAAAACTCCGAGTTGCCTGAAATCTCAGCAAACACTTTTTCACCCAATCTTGATGATACTTTCAGGGAATGATCGGTACACCTATCCCACTTGGCTCACCGAATTTCGTTCTTCTAGGATAAACCGTTTGTTTGCAGTAACCGTTTACATTTTGAGGTTTCAGTCTGTTTTCTCCTATACGGATACATGTATTTGGAACTCTAAATCAAACACGGTTTTAGATAACTCTTTGAAACTTGACACAATAAAGCAGTTTCAAGTTCTATCTCTATGGTTTGTTTGCTGTTGATGTAGGCCTAAGCAGAGACTGGCGAGAATC
>NW_027523480.1:0-47054 GCF_052094955.1 Ictidomys tridecemlineatus | reverse complement strand
CCTCTCCTCTCTGCAACAGTCTTTCTGCACACCAGTCTCAAACATCTGCTCTCTTCAAAAGTCCTTCTGCAACTCAGTCTAAAACTCTTCTCTCTGCAATGATCCTTCTGCACCTCAGTCTCCTAAATCTGCTGTCTGTAAGACCCTTCTACAACCCACTCTCCAAACTCTGCTCTCTGTAACATTCCTTCTGCAGAATAGTTTCCAACCTCTGCTCTCTGTAACATGAATTTTGCAATCCAGTCTCGAAACTTTTCTCTCTGTAATAGGCCTCAGAACCCCAGTCTCCAACCTCTTCTCTCTGCAATGATTTTTCTCCACCCCAGTCTCTAACCTCTTCTCTTGGCAACAGTCCTTCTGCACCCTAGTCACCAATCTCTGCTCTGTGTAAGATCTTCATGTACTCTAGTCTCCAAACTCTGCTCTCTTTAACAATCCTTCTGCATGCCAGTCTTCAACATCTGCTCTCTGCAACAGTTCTTTTGCACCTCAGTCTGAAAACTCTGCTCTCTGCAAGGACCCTTCTGCACCCCAGTCTCCTACCTCTGCTCTGTGTAACAGTCCTGCTGCACCCCAGTCTCAAAACTCTTTTATCTCCTAGGAGAACCGGCGACCCACGGGCAGGTCAGGCCCAGGAACCTGCCGAGAGACAGAGCTGACACACGCGCCTGCAGGGAACGTGGTCCTGCGACCCACCAGCAAGACAGGTTCAGCAGCCTGGCGAGGGGCAGGCCCGTCCCCTCCCCCAGTGCCTGCAAGGTAGGCGGGACTGTGACCACCGGCAGATCAGGCCCAGCGTCTTGTTGACGGCCGGAGCCGGCCCCACCCCCAGTGCCTGTAAGGAAGAAGAACCAGCGACCCACGGGCAGGTCAGGCCCAGCAACCGGCGTAGAGACAGAGCTGACACACGCGCCTGCAGGAAACGCGGTCCTGTGACCCACCAGCAAGACAGATCCAGCGGCCTGGCGAGGGGCAGGGCCATGCACTCCCCCAGTGCCTGCAAGGTAGGCGGGACTGTGACCACCAGCAGATCAGGCCTAGCGGCCTGCTGAGGGGCAGGAACGTCCTCTCCCCCAGTGCCTGCAAGGTAGGCGGGACTGTGACCACCGGAAGATCAGACCCAGGGGCTTGTTGTGGGCCGGAGCCGGCCCCACCCCCAGTGCCTGCAAGGTAGGCGTACCGGGGACCTATTGGGAGGTTAGGCCCAGTAACCTGCAGAGAGATAGAGGTGCCCCTCGCGCCTGTTGGGTAGGTGGACCTTCGACCAGCCAGCAGAGCAGACCTAGGACCCACCAGCGTGGTAGACGGATCGCACCAATTGGAGGAGGATCACAGCCACCACCTGTCCTGCAAGGGAGACTTTTCAACTATACAAGAGCAATATAAATAAATAGAGGGAAAATTTCAAAAACACAACAGTTTCACCAAGCAGAAAGAAACGCCAGCAGTATGAAAAGACCAGGAAAGAAAGGACCACAGGCAATGCAGGTCAACTCAACTCTAGAAGAGGTAATAGCTGCAACAGATGGAATGTAAGACAGAGAGGTCAGGATATACATGCTTCAGATGATCTGGAGTCTCAAGAAAGACATGAGACAGCAAAATCAGACAATGAAAGATCACATTGACAAGGAACTACATAAATAAATCCAGAAAGTAAAAGATCAATTTCACAGGGAGATAGAGGAAATAAAAAACAAACAAATAAAAATCCTAGAAATGCAGAAAGCAATAAACCAACTTAAAAACTCAATTGAGAATACTACCAGCAGAGTGGATCACTTAGAAGATAGAACATCAGACAATGAAGACAGAGTATTTCAACTTGAAAAGAACATAGACAGCTCAGCAAGTCTGCTAAGAAACCATGAGCAGAACATCCAAGAAATATGGGATAATATCAAAAGACCAAACTTAAGAGTCATTGGGATACAGGAAAGCACAGAGCTGCAAACCAAAGGAATAAACAATTTATTCAGTGAAATAATACGAGAAAACTTCTCAGACTTGTAGAATGAGACAGAACCCCAAATCCTAGAAGCCTACAGGACCCCGAATGTGCAAAATCATAAGAGATCCACACCTAGACACATTATAATGAAGATGTCCAACATACAGAATAAGGAGAGAATTTTAAAAGCTACAAGAGAAAGGAAGCAGATTACATTTAGGGATAAACCAATCAGGATAACAGCTGATCTCTCAACACAGACTCTAAAAGCTAGAAGATCCTGGAATAACATATTTCAAACGCTAAAAGAAAATGGGTTCCAACCAAGAATCATGTTTCCGGCGAAATTAAGCTTCAGGATGGAAGATGTAATTAAAACATTCCATGAAAAACAAAATTTAAAAGAATTTGAAGCTAGAAAACCATCTCTTCAAAAAATCCTTGGCAAAACACTACAGGAAGAGGAAATGGAAAACAACAATGAAAACCAACAGTGGGAGGTAGGACAGTAAAGGGGGAAAATAATCAAAGAGGAAAACAAATCAGGTTTAGCAGCATTAATAAACAAATATGGCTGGAAAAACAAACCATATCTCAATAATAACCCTAAATATTAATGGCTTAAACTCACCAATTAAGAGACACAGGCTAGTTGAATGGATCACAAAACAAGACCCAACAATATGCTGCCTACAGGAGATGCATTTGATAGGAAAGGATATATATAGACTGAAGGTGAAAGGTTGGGAAAAATCATATCACTCATATGGACTGCGGAAAAAAGCAGGAGAGTCCATACTCATATCAAATAAAATAGATTTCAAACGAAAGTTAATCAAAAGGGATAAAGAAGGACACTACATACTTCTCAAGGGAACCATACACCAACAAGACATAACAATCATAAATATATATGCCCCAAACAACGGTGCTGCTGTGTTTATCATGCAAACTCTTCTCAAGTTCAAGAGTCTAATAGACCACCATACAATAATCATGGGAGACTTCAACACACCTCTCTCACCACTGGACAGATCTTCCAAACAAAAGTTGAATAAGGAAACTATAGAACTCAATAACACAATTAACAACCTAGACTTAATTGACATATATAGAATATACCACCCAACATCAAGCAGCTACACTTTTTTTCTCAGCAGCACATGGATCCTTCTCAAAAATAGATCATATATTATGTCACAGGGCAACTCTTAGACAATATAAAGGAGCGGAAATAATACCATGCATCTTATCTGATCATAATGGAATGAAACTAAAAATCAACGATAAAAGAAGCAAGGAAAAATCATGCATCACTTGGAGAATGAACAATAGGTTACTGAATGATCAATGGGTTTTAGAAGACATCAAGGAGGAAATTAAAAAATTCTTAGAGTTTAATGAAAACACAGACACAACATATCAGAATCTATGGGACACATTGAAAGCAGTTCTAAGAGGAAAATTCATTGCTTGGAGTTCATTTCTTAAAAAAAGAAAAAACCAACAAATAAATGATCTCAGACTTCATCTCAAAATCCTAGAAAAAGAAGAGCAAAACAACAGCAAAAGAAGGAGAAGGCAAGAAATAATTAAAATCAGAGCTGAAATTAATGACATCGAAACAAAAGAAACAATTGAAAAAATTGACAAGACGAAAAGTTGGTTCTTTGAAAAGATAAATAAAATTGACAGACCCTTAGCCATGCTAGCGAAGAGAAGAAGAGAGAGAACTCAAATTACTAGCATAAGGGATGAAAAAAGCAAGATCACGACAGACACTTCAGGAATACAGAAGATAATCAGAAATTATTTTGAATCCTTATACTCCAATAAAATAGAAGATAGTGAAGGCATCGATAAATTTCTTAAGTCATATAATCTGCCCAGATTGAGTCAGGAGGATATAGACAACCTAAACAGACCAATATCAATTGAGGAAATAGAAGAAACCATCAAAAGATTGCCATCTAAGAAAAGCCCAGGACCGGATGTGTATACAGCAGAGTTTTACAAAACATTTAAAGAGGAACTAATACCAATACTTTTCAAGCTATTTCAGGAAATAGAAAAAGAGGGAGAACTTTCAAATTCATTTTACGAGGCCAACATCACCCTGATTCCAAAACCAGACTAAGACACTTCAAAGAAAGAAAACTACAGACCAATATCTCTAATGAACCTAGATTCAAAAATCCTCAATAAAATTCTGGCAAATCGGATACAAAAACATATCAAAACAATTGTGCACCATGATCAAGTAGGATTCATCCCTGGTATGCAAGGCTGGTTCAATATACGGAAATCAATAAATGTTATTCACCACATCAATAGACTTAAAAATAAGAACCATATGATCATTTCAATAGATTCGGAAAAAGCATTTGACAAAGTACAGCATCCATTTATGTTCAAAACTCTCGAAAAACTAGGGATAACAGGAACATACCTCAACATTGTAAAAGCAATTTATGCTAAGCCTCAGGCTAGCATCATTCTCAATGGAGAAAAATTGAAGGCATTCCCTCTAAAATCTGGAACAAGACAGGGATGCCTCTCTCACCACTTCTGTTCAACATAGTTCTCGAAACACTGGCCAGAGCAATTAGACAGACGAAAGAAATTAAAGGCATAAAAATAGGAAAAGAAGAAAGTAAATTATCACTATTTGCAGATGACATGATTCTATACCTAGCAGACCCAATAGGGTCTACAAAGAAACTGTTAGAGCTAATAAATGAATTCAGCAAAGTGGCAGGTTATAAAATCAACACGCATAAATCAAAGGCATTCCTGTATATCAGCGACAAATCATCTGAAATGGAAATGAAGACAACCACTCCGTTCACAATATCCTCAAAAAGAATAAAATACTTGGGAATCAACCTAATAAAAGAGGTGAAAGACTTATACAATGAAAACTACAGAACCCTAAAGAGAGAAATTGATGAAGACCTTAGAAGATGGAAAAATATACCCTGTTCATGGATAGGCATAACTCACATCATCAAAATGGCGATATTACCAAAAGTTCTCTATAGGTTTAATGCAATGCCAACCAAAATCCAACGGCATTTTTTGTAGAAATAGAGAAAGCAATCATGAAATTCATATGGAAGAATAAAAGACCCAGAATAGCAAAAACAATACTAAGCAGGAAGTGTGAATCAGGTGGTATAGCGATTCCAGATTTCAAACTATACTACAGAGCAATAGTAACAAAAACAGCATGGTACTGGTACCAAAACAGGCGGGTGGACCAATGGTACAGAATAGAGGACACAGAAACCAACCCACAAAACTAAGACTTTCTTATATTTGATAAAGGGGCTAAAAGCATGCAATGGAGGAAGGATAGCATCTTCAACAAATGGTGCTGGGAAAGCTGGAAATCCATATGCAACAAAATGAAATTGAATCCCTTTCTCTCGCCATGCACAAAAGTTAACTCAAAATGGATCAAGGAGCTTGATATCAAATCAGAGACACGGCATCTGATAGAAGAGAAAGTTGGCTACGAGCTACATTCTGTGGGGTCGGGCTCCAAATTCCTCAATAGGACACCCATAGCACAAGAGTTAACATCTAGAATCAACAAATGGGACTTACTCGAACTAAACAGTTTTTTCTCAGCAAAAGAAACAATAAGAGAGGTAAATAGGGAGCCTACATTATGGGAACAAATCTTTACTCCTCACACTTCAGAGAGAGCCCTAATATCCAGAGTATATAAAGAACTCAGAAAATTAGACAATAAGATAACAAATAATCCCATCAACAAATGGGCCAAGGACTTGAACAGACACTTCTCAGAGGAGGACATACAATCAATCAACAAGTACATGAAAAATGCTCACCATCTCTAGCAGTCAGAGAAATGCAAATCAAACCACCCTAAGATACCATCTCACTCCAGTAAGATTGGCAGCCATTACGAAGTCAAACAACAATAAATGCTGGCGAGGATGTGGGGAAAAGGGTACACTTGTGCATTGTTGGGGGGACTGCAAATTGGTGCAGCCAATTTGGAAAGCAGTATGGAGATTTCTTGGAAAGCTGGGAATGGAAACCACCATTTGACCCAGCTATCCCCCTTCTCGGTCTATTCCCTAAAGACCTAAAAGAGCATGCTACAGGGACACTGCTACATCCGTTGTTCATAGCAGCACAATTCACAATAGCAAGACTGTGGAACCAACCTAGATGCCCTTCAATCGACGAATGGATAAAAAATGTGGCATTTATACACAATGGAGTATTACTCTGCATTAATAAATGACAAAATCATAGAATTTGGAGGGAAATGGATGGCATTAGAGCAGATTATGCTAAGCGAAGCTAGCCAAGCCCTAAAAAACAAATGCCAAATGTGTTATTTGATATAAGGAGAGTAATTAAGAACAGACTAGGGAAGTAGAGCACGAGAAGAAGATCATCATTAAACAGGGTTGAGATGTGGGAGGGAAAGGGAGATAGAAGGGAAATTGCATGGAAATGGAACGAGACCCTCAGAGTTATACAAAATTACATACAAGAGGAAGTGAGGGGAAAGAGAAAAATAATACAAGGGGGAGGAATGAATTACAGTTCGGGGGATAGAGAGAGAAGAGGGGGAGGGGAGGGGAGGGGAGGGGGGATAGTAGAGGATAGGAAAGGCAGCAGAATACAACAGACACTAGGATGGCAATATGTAAAGCAATGGAAGTGTAACTGATGTGATTCTGCAAGCTGTATACGGGGTAAAATGGGAGTGCATAACCCACATGAATCAAAAGTTGAAATATGATATATCAAGAACTATATAATGGAGGGGTAAGACAAGATAATACAAATGGAAGAAATGATTTACAGTAGAAGGGGTAGAGAGAGAAAAGGGGAGGGGAGGGGAGGGGGAATAGTAGAGAATAGGACTGACAGCAAAATACATCAGACACTAGAAAGGCAATATGTCAATCAATGGAAGGGTAACTGATGTGATACAGCAATCTGTATACGGGGTAAAGTTGGGAGTTCATAACCTGCTTGAATCAAACTGTGAAATATGATGTAATAAGAACTGTGTAAGGTTTTGAACGACCAACAATAAATAAATAAATAAATAAATAGAAATCAATGAATAAAAAAAAGAAAAAGAAAAAAACTGTGGAAAATAAATACCCGATGTTTAAAAACAAAAAAAAAAAAGAAGAATAAGAAAAATACACAGAACATAAAATTTTACCACGTTAAAAAAAAAAAAAAACTCTTTTATCTGTAACAGTCCTTCTGCTCCCCAGTCTCCAACATCTGCTCTCTGTAACAGTCCTTCTGTATCGCAGTATCCAACCTCTGCTCTCTGTAATGGTCCTTCTGCAACCCAGTCTCCTACCTCTGCTTTTTGAATCAGTTTTTCTTAACCCCAGTCTCCAACCTTTGCTCTCTGTATCTCTCCTTCTGCACCTCAGTCTCCATCATGTGATTTCTTTAACAGTCCTTCTGCACACGAGTCTTCAACTTCTGTCCTCAGTAACCAGTCCTTCTGCACCCCAGTCTCAAACCTATGCTGTCTGCAACAGGCCTTCTGCATCCCAGTCTCCAAACTCTGCTCTCTGGAACAGTCCATCTGCACCATAGTTACCAACATCTGCTCTCTGAAACAGTCTTTCTGCACGACAGTCTCCAACCTCTACTCTCTGTAAGAGTCCTCCTGTACTGCAGTCTCCCACCTCAGCTCGCTGTAACGGTCTTTCTCCACCCAAGACTCCAAATTCTGCTTTCTGTATCAGTCCTTCTGCACCCAAGTGTCGAAACTCTGCTCTCTGTAAGAGTCCTTCTGGACCTCAGTCTCCAAACTGTGCTCTCAGCAACAGTCCTTCTGCACCCCAGTCTCCAACCTCTGCTCCCTGCAAAAGTACTTCTGCACACCAGTCTTCATCCTCTGCTCTCTGTAACAATCCTTCTGCACTTCAGTCTCCAAACTCTGTTCTCTGCAATGGTCCTTCTGCACCTCAATCTACAACTTCTACTCTCTTTAACACTCCTTCTGAACCTAATTCTCCACCCTCTGCTCTCTGTAGGATCCATCTCAAACCCAGTCTCCAAACTCTGATCTCTGTAACAGTCCTTCTGCACACCAGTCTCCACATTCTGCTCTTTACAAAGATCCTTTTTAACCCCAGTCTCCAACCTCTGCTCTCTGCATCAGTCCTTCTGCACTCCAGTCTCCAACATCTGCTCTGTGAAACAGTCCTTATGCAACTCAGTCTGAAAACTCTGCTCTCTGCAATGATCCTTCTGCGCATCAGCCTCCTACCTCTGCTCTCTGTAAGACCCTTCTGTAACCCAGTCTACAAACACTGCTCTCTGTAACAGTCCTTCTGCACAACAGTTTTCAAACTCTGCTCTGTGTAACAGGAATTCTGCAACCCAGTCTTGAAACTACGCTCTTTGTAACAGTCCTTCTGCACCCCAGATTCCAACCTCTGCTCTCTGCAACAAACCTTCTGCACCCCAGTCTCCAACCTCTGTTCTAGGTAACAATCCTTCTGCACCCGAGTCTTCTACTACAGCTCTTTTTAATATTCCTTCTGCACCTAAGTCTCCAACCTTTGCTCTCTGCAAAGGTCCTTCTGCACACCTGTCTTCAACCTCTGCTCTCTGCAACAGTCATTCTGCACCCCAGTCTCCAAACTCTTCTCTCTGCAACAATTCTTCTCCATCCCAGTCTATAACCTCTGCTCTCTGCAACAGTCTTTCTGCACTCCAGTCTCTAAACTCTGCTCTCTTTAACAGTCTTTCTGCAACCTAGTGTCAAACATCAGCTCTCTGTAAGTTTCCTTCTACACCCCAGTCTCCACACTCTGCTTTCTGTATCAGTCCTTCTGCACCCCAGTCTCCAACCTCTGCTTTCTGCAACAGTCTTTCTGCACCCTTGTTAGCAACATCTGATCTGTGCAACAGTCCTTCTGCACCCCAGACTCCAACCACTGCTCTCTGTAAAAGACATTTTGTACTGCAGTCCAACCTCTACTCTCTGTAACCTTCTTTCTTCACCACAAACTCCAATCTCTGCTTTCTCTATGAGTCCTTCTGCACCCAGTCTTTAACCTCTGCTCTCTTCAAAGATGCTACTGCACCCCAGTCTCCAACCACTGATCTCTACAACAGTCCTTCTGCACCTCAGTCTCCAACCTTCGCTCTCCACAACAGTTCCTCTGCACCCCAGTCTCCAAACTCTGCTCTCTGCAACATTCCTAAGGCACCCTTGTTACCAGCATCTGCTCCCTTTTACATTCCTTCTGCACCCCAGTCTCCAACCTCTGCTCTCTGTAACAGTCCTCCTTTACTGCAGAATCCAACCTCTGCTCTCTGTAAAAGTCTTTCTGCACCCAAGACTCCAATCTCTGCTTTCTGTGTCAGTCCTTATGCACCCCAGTCTCCAATCTCTGCTCTCCATAACAGTCCTTCTGCACCTCAGTCTCCAAACTCTGCTCTCTGCAACAGTCCTTCTGCACCACAGACTCCAAAATCCTCTATCTGCAACAGTCCTTCTGCACCCCAGTCTCCAAACCCTGCTCTCTGTAACAATCCTTCTGCACCTCAATCTCCAAACTCTGTACTCCTCAACGTTACTTCTGCACCTCAGTCTTCAACATCTACTCTCTGGAACAGTCTTTGTGCACCTCATTCTTCAACCTCTGTAGGATACTTCTCCAACCCATTAACCAAACTCTGCTCTCTATAACTGTCCCTCTGCACACCAGTCTTCAACCACTGCTCTGTTCACCGATCCTTCTTCACCCCAGTCTCCAACCTATGCTCTCTGCAACAGTCCTTCTGCACACCAGTCTCCAACATCTTTTCTCTGCAAGAGTCCTTCTGCAACTCAGTCTAAAACTCTGCTCTCTGCAACGATCCTTCTGCACCTCAGTCTTTTACATCTTCTCTCTTTAAGACCATACTACAACCATGTCTCCTAACTCTGCTCTCTGTAACAGTCCTTCTGCAGAATAGTTTCCAACCTCTGCTCTCTGTAACAGGAATTTTGCAACCCAGTCTCGAAACTCTGCTCTCTGTAACAGGCCTTCAGAATCCCAGTCTCCAACCTCTTCTCTCTGCAATGATTTTTCTCCACACCAGTCTCCAACCTCTGCTCTCGGCAACAGTCCTTCTGTAACCATAGTGAACAATCTCTACTCTCTGTAAGATCTTTATGCACTCCAGTCTTCACCCTCTGCTCTCTGTAACAATCCTTCTGCGCCCCAGTCTTCAACATCTGCTTTCTGCAACAGTTCTTCTGCACTTCACTCTGAAAACTCTGCTCTCTCCAAAGACCCTTTTGCACCCCAGTCTCCAAACTCTGCTCTGTGTAATAGTCCTGCTGAACCTCAGTCTCACAAGTCTGCTCTCTCTAAGATCCTTCTGCAACTTAGTCTTTAAACTCTGCACTCTGTAACAGTCCTGCCGCACAACAGTCTCCAAACACTGCTCTTTGCAACAAGACTTCTTCAACCCAGTCTCCAATCTCTGCTCTGTGTAAAAGGCCTTCTGCACCCCAGTCTCCAACCTCTTCTCTCTGCAATGATTCTTCTCCACCTCAGTCTCAAACATCTGCTCTCTGCCACAGTCTTTTGCACACCAGTCTCCAAACTCTGCTCTCTGTAAGATCTTTCTGAACCTCAGTCTCCAACCTCTGCTCTCTGTAACAGTCCTTCTGCACACCAGTCTCCAACATCTGCTCTCTGAAACAGTTCTTCTACAACTCAGTCTAAAAACTCTGCTCTCTACAATGATCCTTTTGCACCTCAGCCTCCTACCTCTGCTCTCTGTAAGACCCTTCTGCAACCCAGTCTCCAAACTCAGCTCTCTGTAACAGTCTTTCTGTACAACAGTTTCCAACCTTAGCTCTCTGTAACAGGAATTCTGCAACCCAGTCTCGATGCTATGCTCTTTGTAAAAGTCCTTCTGGACCCCAGATTCAAAACTCTGCTCTCGGCAACAGACCTTCTGCACCCAAGTCTCCATCCTCTGCTCTCTGTAACAATCCTTCTGCATCCCAGTCTTCTAATACTGCTCTCTTTAATATTCCTTCTGCAACTCAGTCTCCAACCTCTGCTCTCTGCAAAGGTCCTTCTGCACACTTTTCTCCAACCTCTGCTTTCTGCAACAGTCCTTCTGCACCCCAGTTTCCAAACTCTTCTCTCGGCAAAAATTCTCATTCATCCCAGTCTCCAACCTCTGCTCTCGTCAACAGTTCTTCTGCACCCCAGTCTCCACACTCTGCTTTCTGTATCAGTCCTTCTGCACCCCAGTCTCCAACCTCTTCTCTCTGCTACAGTCTTTCTGCACCCTAGTTAGCCACATCTGATCTCGGCAACAATCCTTCTGCACCCCAGACTCCAACCACTGCTCTCTGTAAAAGACATTCTGTACTGCAGTTCAAACTCTGCTCTCTGTAACCTTATTTCTTCACCACAAACTCCAATCTCTTCTTTCTCTATCAGTCCTTCTGCACCCCAGTCTCCAAACTCTGCTCTCTGTAAGAGTCCTACTGCACATCAGTCTCCAACCTCTTCTCTCTGTAAGATCCTACTGCACCCCAGGATCCAAACTCTGCTCTCTGTATCATGCCTTCTCTACCCCAGTCTCAAACCTCTGTCCTCTGCAACAGTTTTTCTGCTCCCCAGTCTCCAACCTCTGCTCTCTGTAACAGTCCTTCTGTACCGCTGTCTCGAAACTCTGCTCTCTGTAAGATTCTTTTGAAAACCAGTCTCCAAACTCTGCTTTCTGTAACAGTACTTCTGAACCCAGACTCCAAACTCTGCTCTCTGTAACAGTCCTTCTGCACCCAATTCTCCAACCTCTGCTCTCTGTTACAGTCCTTCAGCACCCCCAGTCTTCACCCTCTGCTCTCTGTAACAATATTTCTGCACACAAGTCTCCAACGTCTGCTCTCTGCAACAATCCTTCTTCACTCCAGTCTCCAAACTTTTTTCACTGGAAGATTCTTCTGCACCCCAGTTTACGAAATCTTCTCTCAATAACATTCCTGCTGCACCACAGTCTCTAACGTCTAATCTCTGCAATGGTCCCTATGCACCCCAGTCTCCAACCTTGTTCTCTACAACAGTTCTTCGATACCGCAGTCTTCAACCTCTGTTCTCTGTTAGGTTCCTTCTGCACCCAATTCTTTAAACTTTGCTCTCTGTAACAGTCCTTCTGCACCTCACTCTGCAACCTTTGCTCTCTGCAACAGTCCTTCTGCACCCCAGTCTCCAAAATCTGCTTTCTGCAACAGTCCTTTTCCACCCCAGTCTCCTACTACTGATCTCTGTTACCGTCCTTCTGTACTTAAGTCTCCAACCTCTGCTCACTTTAATGGTCTTTCTGCACTGCAGTCTCCAAGCTCTGCTTTCTGTATCAGTCCTTCTGCACCCCAATCTCTAAACTCTGCTCTCTGTAACAGTTCTTCTGCACCTCAGACTCCAACCTCTGCTCTCTGCAACAGTCCTACTGCGCCACAATCTCCAACCTATGCTCTCTGCATCAGTTTTTCTGCACCTCAGTGTCCAAACTCTGCTCTCTGTATGATCATTCTGAAACCCAGTCTCCAACCTCTGCTATCTGCAATGGTCCTACTGCACCCCACTCTCCAAACTCTGTTCTCCACAACAGTTATTCTGCACCCCAGTCTCCAACCTTTGCTCCCTGTAACAGTTCTTCTGTACCACAGTATCCAACATCTCTTCTCTGTAAGGGTCCTTCTGCACCTCAGTCTGCAACCTCTGCTCTCTGCAACAGTACTCCTGCACTCCAGTCTTCAACCTCTGCTCGCTGCAACAGTCCTTCTGCAGCCCAGTCTCCGAAATCTACTCTGTGCAATATTTTTTTCCACCCCAATCTCCAACCTCTGCTCTCTGTAACCGTCCTTCTGTACTGCTGTCTCCAACCTCTTATCTCTTTAACGGTCCTTCTGCACCCCAGTCTCCAAAGTTTGCTTTCTGTATCAGACCTTCTGCACCCCGGTCTCTAAACTATGCTCTCTGTAAACGTCCTTCTGCACCTCAGACTCCAACCTCTGCTCTCTGCAACAGTCCTACTGTGGCCCAATATCCAACCTCTGCTCTCTGCAACAGTCCTTCTACACCTCAGTGTTCAAACTCTCTTCTTTGTATGTTATTACTGAAACCCAGTCTCCAACCTCTGCTATATGCAATGGTCCTTATGCACCCCAGTCTCCAACCTCTGTTCTCTATAACAGTTATTCTGCACTCCAGTCTCTAACATCTGCTCTCTGCAACAGTCCTTCTCCACCACAGTCTCAAACTTTGCTCTCTGCAACAGTCTTTCTGCACCCCAGTCACCAAGATCTGCTTTCTGTATTAGTCCTTCTGCACCCCAGTCTCAAACCTCTGCTCTCTATAACAGTCCTCTGCACCTCTGTCTCTATAACAGTCCTTCTGCACCTCAGTCTCCAACCTATGCTCTCTGTAACAGTCCTTCTGTACATCAGTCTCCAAAGTCTGCTCTCCGTAAGATCCTTTTGCAACCCAGTCTTCAAACACTGCTCTCTGTAACTGTCCTTCTGTACCCCAGTCTCCAAGCACTGCTCTCTGTAATGGGACGTCTGCACCCCAAACTCCAACCTCTGCTCTCTGCAAGGGTCCTTCTGCACCTCAGTCTCCAAACTCTTCTCTCTGTAACAGTGCTTCTGCACCTCAGTCTCCAACCTCTGCTCTCTTTAACATCCTCCTGCAACCCAGTATTAAACCTCTGCTCTTTCTGCATACCAGTCTCTAACCTCTGCTCTTTAAAAGGCCTTCTGCAACCCAGTCTCCAACCTCAGTTATCTGTATCAGTTATTCTACATTCCAGACTCCAACCTCTGCTCTCTGCAACGATCCTTCTGCACCCGAGTCTTCAACGTATGCTCGCTGTAAGATCCTTCTGCACACCTGTCTCCAACATCTGCTCTCTGTAACACTCTTCTGTACCACAGTCTCCAACTTCTGCTCTCTGTAAGGGTCCTTCTGCACCTCAGTCTCAGACTTCTGATCTCTGCAACACTCCTTCAGCACCCCAGTCTCCAAAGTCTGCTCTCTGTAACAGTCCTTCTGCACCCCAGTCTTCAAACTCTGCTTTCTGTAACCGTCATCTGCATCTCAGTCTCCATGCTCTGCTCTATGAAACAGTTCTTCTTCACCCAAGTCTCTAACATGTGCTCTCTGAAAAAGTCCTTCTAAACCCTAGTCTCCAACCTCTGCTCTGTGTTACACTTCTTGTACAGCCCAGTCTCCATACTCTACTCGCCCCAAGGATCCTTCTGCACCCCAGTCTCCATCCTCTTCTCTCTTCAACTCTCCTTCTGCACCCCAGTCTCCATCCTCTTCTCTCTGCAACTCTCCTTTTGCACCCCAGTCTCCAGCATCTGCTCTCTGCAACAGTCCTTCCCCACCCCAGTCTCCAACCTCTGCTCTCTGTAACAGTCCTTCTACACCCCAGTCTAAAACCTCTGCTCTCTGCAAAAGTTTTTCTGCACCCCAGTCTCCAACCTCTTTTCTCTGTAACTATCCTTCTGCACCTCAGTCTTCAACCTCTGCTCTTTGCAAGGTCGTTCTGCACCTCAGTCTCCAACCTCTACTCTCTGAAACAGTGCTTTTGCACCTCAGTCTCCAACCTCTGCTCTTTCTAAGATCCTTCTGCACTCCAGTCTCCAACTTCTGCTCTCTGTAACAGGCTTGAGCACCCCAGTCTCCAACCTCTGCTTTCTGAATCAGTCCATCTGCACCGCAGTCTCCATCGTCTGCTCTCTGCAATGATCCTTCTGCACCCAGTCTCTAACCTCTGCTCTTGCAACAGTCTTTGTGCAACCCAGTGTACAACATCTGCTCTCTGCAAAAGTTCTTCTTTACCTAAGTCTGAAAACTCTGCTCTCTGCAATAATTCTTGTGCACCCCAGTCTCCAACCTCTGCTCTCTGTAACAGTCCTTAAGCACCTCAGCCTCCAACCTCTGCTTTAAGCAACAGTCCTTCTGCACCACAGTCTGCAACATCTGCTCTTTGCAACATTTCTTCTGAACCCCAGTATCAAACCATTGCTCTCTGTAAAATTCGTCTGCACCCCAGTCTCTAACCTCTGCTCTCTGTAACAGTGCTTCTGCACCCCAGTCTTTAAACTCTGCTCCCTGCAAAAGTCCTTCTGCACCTCAGTCTCCAACCTCTGCTTTCTGCAACAGTCCTTCTGCAAACAAATCTCTAACCTCTGCTTTTTGCAACATTTCTTCTGCACCCTAGTCTCCAACCTGTGCTCTCTGTAAAAGTCCTTCTGCACCCCAGTCTCCAAACTCTGCTCTCTGTAACTATCCTTCTGCATCCCAGTCTCGAACCTCTGCTCTCTGCAATGATCCTTCTGCACCCCAGTCTGAAACCTCTGCTAGCTGCAACTGTCATTGTGAACCCCAGTCTCCAACATCTGCTTCCTGCAACAGTTCTTCTGTACCTCGGTCTGAAAACTCTGCTCTCTGCAATAATCCATCTGCAACCAAGTCTCAAACCTCTGCTCTCTTTAACAGTCCTTCTGTAACACTGTCTCCAATCATTGCTCTCTGCATCATTCCTTCTACACCCCAGTCTCCATACTCTGATCGCCCCAAGGGTCCTTCTGCACGCCAGTCTCCAAACTCTGTTCTGGACATTGGTTCTTATGCACCCCAGACTCCAAACTCTGCTCTCTATAACAGTCCTTCTGTACCACAGTCTCCAACCTCTGTTCTCTTTAAGGGTCCTTATGCACCCCAGTATCCAATCTCTGCTTTTGGTATCAGTTGTTTTGAACCACAGTCTCCAAACTCTGCCCTCTGTAACCCTCCGTCTTCAACTCAGTCTGCAACATCTACTCTTTGCAACAGTCCTTCTGCACCCTAGTCTCCAACCTTTGCTCTCTGCAACAGTCCTTTTGCACCCCAGTCTCTAACATCTGCTCTCTGCAACAGTCATTCTCCACCCTAGTCTCCAAACTTTGCTCTCTGTAACAGTCCTTCTGTACTGCATTCTCAAACCTCTGCTCTCTGTAAGGGTACTTCTGAACCCGAGTCTTTAACCTCTGCTTTTTGTGTCAGTCCTTCTGCACCCCAGTTTCAAACCTCTTCTCTGTGTAACTGTCCTGCACTTTAGTCGCCAACCTCTGCTCTTTGCTACAGTCCTTCTGGACCCAAATCTCTAACCTCTACTCTCTGCAACAGTCCTTCTACATGCCAGTCTAAAACCTCTGCTCTCTGTAACAATCTTTATGCACCTCAGTCTCCAAACTCTGCTCTCTGGAACAGTCCTTCTGCACCTCAGTCTCCAACCTCTACTCTCTGTAACAGTGCTTCTGCGCCTCAGTCTTCATCCTCTGCTCTCTTTAAGATCCTTCTGCAACCCAGTCTCCAATCTCTGCTCTCTGTAGCAGTCCTTTATCACCCCAGTCTCCAAATTCTGCTCTTTGTAACAGGCCTTCTGCACCCCAGTCTCCAACCTCTGCTCTCTGTATCAGTCCATCTGCACCTCAGTCTCCAAAGTCTGCTCTCTGCAACAGTCTTTGTTCAACCCAGTCTACAACATGTGCTCTCTGCAAAAGTTCTTCTTTACCTCAGTCTGAAAACTCTGCTCTCTGCAATAATCCTTGTGCACCCCAGTCTCTAACCTCTGCTCTCTGTAACAGTCCTTAAGCACCTCAGCCTTTAACCTCTGCTTTAAGCAACAGTCCTTCTGCACCACAGTCTGCAACATCTGCTCTTTGCAACATTTCTTCTGCACCCCAGTATCAAACAATTGCTCTCTGTAAAATTCGTCTGCACCCCAGTCTCTAACCTTTCTTTCTGTAACAGTGCTTCTGCACCCCAGTCTTTAAACTCTGCTCTCTGCAAAAGTCCTTCTGCACCTCAGTCTTCAACCTCTGCTTTCTGCAACAGTCCTTCTGCAAACAAATCTCCAACCTCTGCTTTTTGCAACATTTCTTCTGCACCCTAGTCTCCAACCTGTGCTCTCTGTAAAAGTCCTTCTGCACCCCAGTCTCCAAACTCTGCTCTCTGTAACTATCCTTCTGCAGTCTCGAACCTCTGCTCTCTGCAATGATCCTTCTGCACCCCAGTCTGAAACCTCTGCTAGCTGCAACTGTCATTGTGAACCCCAGTCTCCAACATCTGCTTCCTGCAACAGTTCTTCTGTACCTCGGTCTGAAAACTCTGCTCTCTGCAATAATCCATTTGCACCCCAGTCTCAAACCTCTGCTCTCTGTAACAGTCCCTTCTTTAACTCAGTCTCCAACATCTGCTCTCTACAACAGTTCTTCTACACCCCAGTCTCCATACTCTGATCGCCCCAAGGGTCCTTATGCACACCAGTCTCCAAACTCTGTTCTCGACATCGGTTCTTATGCACCCCAGACTCCAAACTCTACTCTCTGAAACAGTCCTTGTGTACCACAGACTCCAAACTCTGTTCTCTGTAAGGGTCCTTATGCACCCCAGTATCCAAACTCTGCTTTCTGTATCAGTCGTTTGAACCACAGTCTCCAAACTCTGCCCTCTGTAACCGTCCTTCTGCAACTCAGTCCTGCAACCTCTCCTCTCTCAACAGTCTTTCTGCACCCCAGACTCCATCCTCTGCTCTCTTCAACAGTCATTTTGCACCCCAGTCTCTAACATCTGCTCTCTGCTACAGTCATTCTCCACCCCAGGCTCCAACCTCTGCTCTCTACAATAGTCCTTCTACACCCCAGTCTCCATACTCTGCTCGCCCCCAATGATCCATCAGCACCCGTCACCAACCTCTACTTTCTACATCAGTTCTTTTGCACCCCAGTATCCAACCTCTGCTCTCTATAACAGTCTTTCTGTACAGCAGTCTCCAACTTCTGCTCTCTGCAATGAAACTTCTACACCCCAGTCTCCAACATCTGCTCTCTGCAAAAGTCCTTCTGCACCTCAATCTGAAAATTTTGCTCTCTGCAACAATCCTTCTGCACCCCAGACTTCAACATCTGTTCTCTGTAAAAGTCCTTCTGCACCACAGTTTCCAAACTCTGCTCAATGTAAGATCCTTCTGCAACACAGTCTCCAAAATTTGCTCGCATTAACAGTCCTTCTGCACCCCAGACTCCAAACTCTGCTCTCTATAACAGTCCTTCTGTACCACAGTCTCCCAACCTCTGTTCTCTTTAAGGGTCCTTATGCACCCCAGTATCCAATCTCTGCTTTTGGTATCAGTTGTTTTGAACCACAGTCTCCAAACTCTGCCCTCTGTAACCCTCCGTCTTCAACTCAGTCTGCAACATCTACTCTTTGCAACAGTCCTTCTGCACCCTAGTCTCCAACCTTTGCTCTCTGCAACAGTCCTTTTGCACCCCAGTCTCTAACATCTGCTCTCTGCAACAGTCATTCTCCACCCTAGTCCTCCAAACTTTGCTCTCTGTAACAGTCCTTCTGTACTGCATTCTCAAACCTCTGCTCTCTGTAAGGGTACTTCTGAACCCGAGTCTTTAACCTCTGCTTTTGTGTCAGTCCTTCTGCACCCCAGTTTCAAACCTCTTCTCTGTGTAACTGTTCCTGCACTTTAGTCGCCAACCTCTGCTCTTTGCTACAGTCCTTCTGGACCCAAATCTCCTAACCTCTACTCTCTGCAACAGTCCTTCTACATGCCAGTCTAAAACCTCTGCTCTCTGTAACAATCTTTATGCACCTCAGTCTCCAAACTCTGCTCTCTGGAACAGTCCTTCTGCACTCAGTCTCCAACCTCTACTCTCTGTAACAGTGCTTCTGCGCCTCAGTCTTCATCCTCTGCTCTCTTTAAGATCCTTCTGCAACCCAGTCTCCAATCTCTGCTCTCTGTAGCAGTCCTTTATCACCCCAGTCTCCAAATTCTGCTCTTTGTAACAGGCCTTCTGCACCCCAGTCTCCAACCTCTGCTCTCTGTATCAGTCCATCTGCACCTCAGTCTCCAAAGTCTGCTCTCTGCAACAGTCTTTGTTCAACCCAGTCTACAACATGTGCTCTCTGCAAAAGTTCTTCTTTACCTCAGTCTGAAAACTCTGCTCTCTGCAATAATCCTTGTGCACCCCAGTCTCTAACCTCTGCTCTCTGTAACAGTCCTTAAGCACCTCAGCCTTTAACCTCTGCTTTAAGCAACAGTCCTTCTGCACCACAGTCTGCAACATCTGCTCTTTGCAACATTTCTTCTGCACCCCAGTATCAAACAATTGCTCTCTGTAAAATTCGTCTGCACCCCAGTCTCTAACCTTTCTTTCTGTAACAGTGCTTCTGCACCCCAGTCTTTAAACTCTGCTCTCTGCAAAAGTCCTTCTGCACCTCAGTCTTCAACCTCTGCTTTCTGCAACAGTCCTTCTGCAAACAAATCTCCAACCTCTGCTTTTTGCAACATTTCTTCTGCACCCTAGTCTCCAACCTGTGCTCTCTGTAAAAGTCCTTCTGCACCCCAGTCTCCAAACTCTGCTCTCTGTAACTATCCTTCTGCATCCCAGTCTCGAACCTCTGCTCTCTGCAATGATCCTTCTGCACCCCAGTCTGAAACCTCTGCTAGCTGCAACTGTCATTGTGAACCCCAGTCTCCAACATCTGCTTCCTGCAACAGTTCTTCTGTACCTCGGTCTGAAAACTCTGCTCTCTGCAATAATCCATTTGCACCCCAGTCTCAAACCTCTGCTCTCTGTAACAGTCCTTCTTTAACTCAGTCTCCAACATCTGCTCTCTACAACAGTCCTTCTACACCCCAGTCTCCATACTCTGATCGCCCCAAGGGTCCTTATGCACACCAGTCTCCAAACTCTGTTCTCGACATCGGTTCTTATGCACCCCAGACTCCAAACTCTACTCTCTGAAACAGTCCTTGTGTACCACAGACTCCAAACTCTGTTCTCTGTAAGGGTCCTTATGCACCCCAGTATCCAAACTCTGCTTTCTGTATCAGTCGTTTGAACCACAGTCTCCAAACTCTGCCCTCTGTAACCGTCCTTCTGCAACTCAGTCTGCAACCTCTCCTCTCTCAACAGTCTTTCTGCACCCCAGACTCCATCCTCTGCTCTCTTCAACAGTCATTTTGCACCCCAGTCTCTAACATCTGCTCTCTGCTACAGTCATTCTCCACCCCAGGCTCCAACCTCTGCTCTCTACAATAGTCCTTCTACACCCCAGTCTCCATACTCTGCTCGCCCCAATGATCCATCAGCACCCGTCACCAACCTCTACTTTCTACATCAGTTCTTTTGCACCCCAGTATCCAACCTCTGCTCTCTATAACAGTCTTTCTGTACAGCAGTCTCCAACTTCTGCTCTCTGCAATGAAACTTCTACACCCCAGTCTCCAACATCTGCTCTCTGCAAAAGTCCTTCTGCACCTCAATCTGAAAATTTTGCTCTCTGCAACAATCCTTCTGCACCCCAGACTTCAACATCTGTTCTCTGTAAAAGTCCTTCTGCACCACAGTTTCCAAACTCTGCTCAATGTAAGATCCTTCTGCAACACAGTCTCCAAAATTTGCTCGCATTAACAGTCCTTCTGCACCTCAGTCTCCAACCTCTGCTCTCTATAACAGTCGATCTACACCTTAGTCTTAAACCTCATCTCTCAGCAGGATCCATTTGAATCCCAGTCTCAAGACACTGCTCTATGTAACAGTCCTCCTGCACCTCAGTCTCCAAACTCTGCTGTTTGTAAGAACCTTCTGCCACTCAGTCCCTAACTCTGCTCTCTATAACAGTCCTTCTGCATCTCAGTCTTCAACCTCTGCTCTCTGTAACAGGCCTTCTGCACCCAAGTCTCTAACCTCTTCTCTCTGCAACAATCATTCTACACCTCAGTCTCAAACATCTGCTCTCTGTAAGATCGTTCTGCAAACCAGTCTCCAAACTCTGCCCTCGCTAACAGACCTTCTGCACCCCTTCTTTGAACTCTCCTCATTGTAACAGGCCTTCTGCATTCCAGTCTCCAAATTCTGTTCTCTATAACAAGCCTTCTGCACCCCAGTCTCCAACCTCTGCTATCTTCAACAGTCCTTCTGCACCCCAGTCTCCAACCTGTGGTCTCTGCAACAGTCTTTCTGCACCTCAGTCTTAAAACGCTGTTCTCTGCTGCGATCTTTTTGCAACTCAATCTCCAATCTCTACTCTCTGTAACAGTCCTTCTGCACCTGGGTCCCCAACATCTGCTCTCTGTTAGATCCTACTTTAATCAAGTCTCTAAACTCTGTGATCTATAGCAGTCCATCTGGAGTTCTTATCCACACTCTGGTCTCCATAACAGGCGTTCTGCACCCCAGTTTCCAACCTCTGCTCTCTTAAAGACTCTTTTTGCACCTCAGTCTCCAACCTCTTCTCTCTGCAACGATCATTCTGCACCCTAGTCTCCAAAGTCTCCTATCCTCAACAGTCCTTCTGAACCTCTGTCTCCAAATTCTGCTATCTGCAACAGTCCTTCTTCACCCAAATCTCCAACATCTGCTCTCTGCAACAGTCCTTCTTCACCCAAGTCTCCAAAATCTGCTCTCTGCAACAGTCCTTCTACACCCCAGTCTTCAACCTCTGCACTGTGTGAAAGTCCTTCTACACTTCAGTCTCCAACCTCTGCTCCACAGTCTTCACTCTCTGCTCTCTGTAACAGTCCTTCTGCCCCATATACTCCAAACTCTGCTCTCTGTTACAGTCTTTATATACTGCAGTCTCTAATCTCTGCTCTCTATAACGGTCCCTCTGTAGCCCAATTTACAACCTCTGCTTTCTGTAACAGTCCTTCTGCACCTCAGTCTGAAACCTGTGCTCTCTGCACTATCCTTCTGCACCCCAGTCTCCAATAACTGCTCTCTGTAACATTTCTCCTGAACCACAGTCACCAACCATTGCTCTCTGTAAGATCCTACTGCAACCCAGCCTCAAAAGTCTGCTTTCTATAACAGTCCTTCTGCAACCCAGTCTCCAACCTCTGCTCTCTGTAGCAGGCCTTATGCACCCCATTCTCCGAACTCTGCCCTCTGAAACAATCCTTCTGCACGCCAGTCTGCAACCTCTGCACTTTGTAACGGTCCTTCTGCACCGCAGTCTCACACCTCTGTTTTCTGTATCATAATTCTTCACCCCAGTCTCAAATGTCTGCTCTGTGTAAACAGTCCTTCTGCATCTCAGTCTCCAACGTCTGCTCTCCGCAACAGTCGTTCTGCACCCCAGTCTCCAACCTTTGCTTTCTGCAACATTCCTTTTGCAACCCAGTCTCCAACCTGTGCTCTCTGTAACAGTTCTTCTGCACCACAGTCTTTCACCTCTTCTCTCTGTAACGATCCCTCTGCAGCCCAGTCCTCCACCTCTGCTCTCTTCAAGGATTCTTCTGAAACTCAGTCTCCAACTTTTGCTCTTTTCCACTATCCTTCTGCACCGGAGTCTCCACCTCTGCTCTCTGTAACTGTTTTTTCTGCACCTAAGACTCCAACCTCTGCTGTCTGCAAACGTCTTTCTGCACCTTGTCTCCAACCTCTTCTCTCTGCAAAATCCTTATGCACCGCAGTCTCCAACATCTGCTCTCTGCAAATGTCTTTCTGCACCCCAGTCTCCAAAGTCTCCCCTCCTTAACACTCCTTCTGCACCGCAGTCTCCACCTCTGTTCTCTGTAAGGTCATTCTGCACCCAAGTTTCCAAACTCTGCTCTCTGTAACATTCCTTCTCCAACTCAGTTTAAAACTTCTGCTTTCTTCCAGGGTCCTGCTGCAACCCAGTCTCCAACATCTGCTCTCTGCAACAGTCTTTCTACTCCCAAGTCTCAAACCTCTGCTCTCTGTAACAGTCTTTCTGTACCGCAGTCTCCAGCCTCTGCTCTCTGTAACGGTCTTTCTGCACCCCAGTCTCAAAAACTCTGCTTTCTGTATAAGTTTTTCTAAACCATGGTTTTTAACCTCTGCTCTCTGTAACAGTACTTTTGCACCTCTGTCTCAAACCTCTGAACTCTGCAACCTTACTCCTGCACCCCATTCTCTAACTCTGCTCTCTGAAAAAGTCCTTCTGCCCCCAATTCTCTAAGCCCTGCTCTATGCAACAGTCCTTCTGTACCACAGTCTCCAACATCTGCTCTCTGTACCGGTCCTTCTGCACCCCAGTCTCAAACATTTTCTCTTTGTGACATTCTTTCTGCACCTCAGTCTTCAACCGCTGGATCTGCGAAAGTTATTCTGCACCCAAGTCTCCAAACTCTGCTCCCTGCAACAGTTCTTCTGAACCCCAGTCTCCAACATCTGCACTCTGAAATAGTTCTTCTATTAACCATTTTCCAACCTCTGCTCTCTTTAAAAGTCCTCTTGTATTGCAGTCTCCGAACTCTGCTCTCTTCAACGGTGCTTCTGCACCCCAGTCTCCAACCTCTGCTTTGTGTATCAGTCCTTCTGAACCCCAGTTTCAATCTCTGCTCTCTGTAACAGTCCTTATGCACCAAAGTCTCCAAATACTCCACTCTGCAACAGTCCTTCTGCAAACAAGTCTCCAACACCTGCTCCCTGCAACAGTCATTTTTCACCCTATTCTCCAAACTCTGCTATCTGCAACAGTCCTTCTGCACCCCAGTCTCCAACCTCTGCTCTCTGTAACAATCCTTCTGCACCTCTGTTTCCACCTCTGCTCTCTGCAATGTACCTTCTGCACCTCAGTCTCCAACCTCTACTCTCTGTAACAGTCTTTCTGCACCTCAGTCTCCAACCTCTGCTCTCTGTATGATCATTCTGCAACCCAGTCTCCAAACTTTTGCCCTCTGTAACAGTCATTCTGCATCCCTTCACAAACCTCTGCTCTCTGTAACAGGCCTTTTGCACCGCAGTCTCCAACCTCTGTTCTCTTTAACAGTCCTTCTGCACCCCTGTCTCAAACCTCTGCTCTCTACAAAGATGCTTCTGCACCCCAGTCTCCAACCTCTGTAATCTTTCACAGTCTTTCTGAACCTCAGTGTAAAAACTCGGTTCGCTGCAACGATTTTTTTGCACCACAGTCTCTAAACTCTGAACTCTGTAACAGTCCTGTTTTAACCTCAGTCTCCAACCTCTCCTCTCTGTAATATCCTGCTGCAACCCTGTCTCTGAACTCTGCTCTCTGTAACAGTGATTCTGCACCCCAGTCTCCAAACTCTGCTCTCTGTAACAGTCCTTCTGCAACTCATTCTCCATACTCTGCTTTCTGTAGCATTCCTTCTCTACCCCGTCTCAAACCTCTGCTCTCTGCAACGGTCCTTCTGCATGACAGTCTCCAACCTCTGTTCTAAGCAACAGTCCTTCTGCACCCCAGTCTACAAACTCTTCTTTGGGTATCATTTCTTCTGCACCTCAGTCTCCAACCTCTGCTTTATGTAAGGTCTTTCTGCGACCCAGTCTCCAACTCTGCTCTCTGTAACAGTTTTTCTGCACCCCAGTCTCAAATCTCTGCTCTGTGCAACAGTTCGTCTGCACCGCAGTCTCCATCCTCTGCTCTCTCAAAGATCCTTCTGCACCCCAGTCTCCAAACTCTGATCTCCGTAACAGTCCTTCTTCACCCCAATCTCCAACCTCTGCTCACTGTAACAATCCTTCTGCACCTCAGTCTCCAACCTCTGCTTTCTGCAAAAATCTTTCTGCACCCCAGTCTCCAACCATTGCTCTCAGTAACATTTCTTCTGCACCACAGTCTCCAACCTCTTCTCTATGTAAGATCCTTCTGCCACCCAGTCTTCAAACTCTGCTCTCTTTAACAGTCCTTTTGCACCAAGTCTCCAAGCTCTGCTCTCTGTAACGGTCCTTCTTCACCCCAGTCTCTCACCTCAGCTTTCTGTATCATAATTCTTCACCCCAGTGTGCAACGTCTTCTCTGTGTAACAGTCCTTCTGCATCTCAGTCTCCAAACTCTACTCTCTGCAACAGTCCTTCTGCACCCCAGTTCTCCAACCTCTGGTCTCTACAACAATTCTTCTCCATCCCAGTCTTCACGTTCTGTTCTCTGGAACACTCTTTCTGCACCCCAGTCTCGAACATCTGCTCTCTGCAAAAGTCCTTCTTTACCTCAGTCTGAAAAATCTGCTCTCTGCAACAATCATTCTGCAACCCAGTCTCCAACCTCTGCTCTCTGTAACAGTCCTTCTAAACCTCAGTCTCAAAACTCTGCTCTCTATAATATTCTTCTGCAAACCAGTCTCCAAACTGTGATATTTGTAACAGGCCTTCTGCACGCCAGTTCTCCAACCTCTGCTCCCTGAAAGAAAACTTCTGCACCCCATTCTCCAAGTTCTGCTCTCTGAAAGAGTCTTTCTGCACCCCACTCTAGAAAATCTGCTCTCTGCAACAGTCCTTCTGCACTAAGTCTAAAAACTCTGCTCTCTGCAACAATCATTCTGCAACCCAGTCTCCAACCTCTGCTCTGTGTAACAGTCCTTCTGCACCTCAGTCTCCAAACTCTGCTCTCTATAATATCCTTCTGCACACCAGTCTACAAACTGTGCTATCTGTAACAGTCCTTCTGCACCCCAGTCTCCAACCTCTGCTCCTTGTAACAGGCCTTCAGCTCCCCAGTCTCCAACCTCTGCCCTCTGTAACAGGCCTTCTTCACCCCAGTCTCCAACCTCTGCTCTCTGTAACAAACCTTCTGCACTTAAGTCTCAAAACTCTGCTCTCTGCAACGGTTCTTCTGCACACCAGTCTCCAACCTCTGCTCTCTGCAACAGTCCTTCTATACCTCAGTCTCCAAACTCTGCTCTCTGTAACGGTGCTTCCGCACCCCAATGTCCAAACTCTGCTTTTTGTATCAGTCATTCTGCAACCCAGAATCCAACCTCTGCTCTCTGTAACAGTCCTTCTGCACCTCAGTCTCCAACCTCTGCTCTCTGTAACAGTCCTTCTGCACCCCAGTCTCAAATCTATGCTCTCTGCAACATTTCTTCTGCACCCCAGTATCCAACCTATGCTCTCTGTAACTGTCCTTCTGCACCCCTGTCACGACCCCTTTGCCCGCAAGGAAGACGTGACTCAGGAATCTTCTTTCAGCAGTTTATTCAGGCCCTTGATATTTTTCTAATAATCCTTGGATGCCCCTCCCAGCCTTAATAAAGCACCGCGAACCCCATTGCGAAGCTGCCACGTGGACCCTTCTCACAGGGTGTTTGAAAACAACATGCCAACTCTCTCTAATAAGGAGTTGACAACACGCCAACTCTCTCTGATATGGAGTTGTCCCTTCACAGACCACAGCGGAGCCAGCGCCATCATGTAATGGCGACCACAGTGGGCAGGAATGGCTCACCACATCTCCCCCTTTTGTTTTACTAAGACAATACAGGCGAGAGTAAAGGTCCTATCCCACTGTGCAGAAGTGGCTGCATAGTATGGCCCAGCCCTAGGGGGCGCCTTCCCCAGATCTGACACCATATCAGCCGACACCTTTTTTTGTGGGCGGGGCGTGACACGTCAAACCCGCATGCAATAGGACATGCTCCCCTTGAGGTCCCTCTTCTTAAATGGATCACTCAAGTGCAGTGCCTTGCCTCGCATCCTGTATCGTGACAATGGTGAGTAAGAGGGAATAGCTGAGGTTGAACTGTGGCTTTCTAGAAGTACAACTACAAACAAGTTGGCAGCACCCAGAAAGAAAGGCACGGACTTTAAGGTGATAGATAAGCACTAGCGTGGAAACCCATCTGCGTGCAATGGCAGCAAGGCCCGGCAGAGTGCAAAGGCTTTCCAACACTAGAAGGATGACAAAAGAAGGAGATGTCGATCCCAGTGCAATGTATAATAACTTGGGGTGCAACGACCATGTCAAAAGTTTATTGTTTAAGATGCGCAAGCCAGACCTGTGGCGGAGTTACCATTTTCTAAAGCTGCAAGAGCTTGTATGATCATAGCCTTATCTTGAGCACTACGAGCTTTAAGGCGACAGAGAAACCACAAACAGAGGAACATACCAAAACAACACAGTGCACCAAAAATGCCTACTCCCACCCACTCCTTAAAAAAGGAAAAAGCAGAAGATATCCAATTGGTGAATTGACCCAGAGTCATGGGATCGACACGGGTACTATTCAAGACAGCTATCTGGGTTAGTTGAGACTGGATTATGTCTTCCACTTCCATGGACCAATTCCCAGACAAATATCCACCAATGATGTAGGAAGCATTCCTGGAATCATTAAATCTGACAGAGGTTATACATAAATGTGCACGTTGGTCAATGCAGCCTAAAAGTACTTGGTCAGCCAATTCCTCTACCTGAGCTTGAAGAAAATCTATTCTTTGGTTGGCAGTTAAAATCCCTGACAAAATATGTTGATTAATCGTATTTTGCGATTCAAGTATAGTGGACGTTTGTTGAACAACTTGATTAATAGTGGCAGCAGTTTGTACTTGACTGGCCATGGCTACTCCGGCCATAATTGCTGCAGCAGCAGATGCCGCCACGGCTGTCACTATAGCTGCTGTGATTCCAAAATCTCTGTGGACTCTAAGTAGCTCTACAATAGGAAATTTATCTGTATCCGCAGTGACTGGGATTGGGACAAAAGTTGGAATTTTCATAGTCACTGCTACAGTCCAAGAACCATTCCAACACTCAGATAAGAAACAGGTAATATGAGAACAATCCAGCATCCCCGATGAGGTGTCATTAGCTAAAAGGAACAGGAACGGGGATTGGATACAGACCATTGCAGGAGGCAATGTGGCATTATGTAACAGAGAGTTGAACGAAACAGATGTAAGCCTATTACCTCGTTCACTCTCCTTAGTAGTGCCAGAAACATTAGCCAGCCAACTTTTGGCTCCTAGTAATTGAGCCAATGCAGAAATATTGGCTGAAGCCCCCTTCTCATTGGAAATGAGTCATTGAAACCAGGACCAACCTGTTCCTGTAGAGGAGTTGGCATTGTTGTTAAAGTTATAAACATATCTCTTAAGAGGGGGGAAAAGGAGAAACCTTTAGCAACTTGATGTTTTTCCAAAGAATGATCCTGACAAGGCGTAAATGTTGGGGGAAAACCAAAATAAGGGGTACAGTAAGGAGAGGCCTTGAAATGAGTGGCATTGCGAGTACTATTAGAAGAAGGAGACATTGGGATTAGTACCTCGGAGATAATAGCTAAAGTAGTTATGTTTAAAACAGAGCTATTTGCGGGGGTCCCTGAGCCTGATTGCTTCCCTGAAACTACTCGGCTCAATACACCACTGAGAATGCTCCCTGAGACTCGCCTGGACCGCAATGGGTCCTCCCAGTTAGTCAAATTTTTGGTCTTAAGGCTAATACAATTAGTGTTCCCAAGGCTGAAACAAAAAACTCCTGTGAGATTAACTTGAGACTGATTAAAAATATTTTCCATGTCCCCTCTAGGAGAGGTACAAGGAGCAGACATCTCACATGAGGTAGAAAAAAGAGTGGGGAGGACACTAGAATTACTATGAACTGGCATTGGCATTGGCCATGACCGTGCCACTGCCCACCACTGCATTGGTGTCATCTGTACCGTTGGCACCAGCATCAGAGCCAGAGCACTCATCAGAATGAAGCTCCTCATCATGGGACTGTTGTGGCACCTCTTGCTGCTGGTTAGTAGATCTCGAGACTCTTCTTGTCAGGCATTCAGGGATCCACAGCGGCTCCGTGCGATCCTGGGGGAAAACACATACAGATCCTCGTGCCCATGTCAGCACGGGGTCAGGGCCGTTCCATTGGCCCGTAAGAACATCCTTCCACTTAGCATAGCCAGTCACAGAAGGCTGAGGGGACACATGTCTATCAGCCACAGAGCGGCCATGAATATCCAAATTCAAAAAATTAATGGTAAAAAGAGCTAAGAACAGGCATTCTTTAGGAGTGTGGTCAACTCCTATTCCCCCTTTTTGTTTTTCTAAGGTTTCTTTTAAGGTGCGGTGGGCACGTTCAAGAATGCCTTGCCCTGGAGGATTGTAAGGCAACCCATGTGCAAGTTGTACTCCCATAGTAGAACAAAAAGATGTAAACTGTCTGCCAGTATAAGCAGGTCCATTATCAGTCTTAGGGGATGCAGGTGCACCCCATGCTGCCCATGCCTCTAAGCAATGAGTAATGACATTATATGCCTTTTCTCCCGATAAAGCAGAAGCATGAATAATGCCAGAGTATGTGTCAATAGAAACATGTACATATTTGAGGTTACCAAAGTCAGGCACGTAAGTTACGTCCATTTGCCAGACAACCAATGGCTTCAATCCTCGTGGGTTTACACCATAAGTAGGAGGATGAAGAAATGTGACACAATGGGGACATTGTAATACTATCTGACGAGCATCCGCTCTTGAGATGGAAAAACGTCTGCGCAGTGTGATAGCATTGACATGAAAGTTGTGATGAAACAATTTAGCTTCTTCTAAGGAGGAGGCCAAGCATACCAACTGGTTTCTAGTTGCCGAGTCAGCACAGGCATTACCCTGTGATAACGGGCCAGGAAGAGAGGTGTGAGCCCGAATGTGCATTGGATAGAAAAGGGCAATACGGCTACAGATAAGCTGTTGAAGCTGAATAAAGTAAGCAGATACATTATGGGTGTCACTAATAGCTCCTACAGCCTCCAGAATTTTGAGCGCCTGCACCACATAGATGGAGTCCGAAATGAGATTGAAAGGAAAAGAACACTGTTTAAAAACTAAAATGACAATTTGTAGTTCTACCCATTGTGGATTTCCAAGAGCAAATTGATGCTGGACAGGGGGAGAGTCATTAATCACATAAGCTCCCATCCAGACTTAGAGCCATCAGTAAAAATGTTAACAGCCCCCGGAATTGGAGTGGGGGAAGTTACTTTAGGGAAAATGATGGGATGTTCTTTAACAAAATGGAGTAATGGATGAGAAGGGTAATGATTATCAATATTCCCTTGAAATGAGCAACATAGAATGGCCCAGTTGTCTAGAGAAGCACACATAACAGTAATTTGAACTTTAGAATAGGGTATGATAAGAGAAGAAGGTGCTTGTCCGAAAAATTGAATGCTCTGTTGAATCCCTCTAAGTGCTAACGCTGCAACAGCATCAGGATAGTATTCTAAAGATTTTCCTGGGGATACATGTGGGTGGATCCATAATAAAGGCCCATCTTGCCACAGTACTCCAGTAGGCTGCCGCATAGTGGCAAGCACACATAACTGGAAAGGTTTATCACTCTGGAGCCTGCATAGAGTAGCATGTTGTATAACTTCTTCTACTTTTATAAGGGCTGCTCTGGCCTCTTTAGTGAGGGTACGAGGGGAAGTAAGATCTGGATCACCCTTAAGAATAGCATACAAAGGCTGGAGCACGATATTATGAATATGTAAATAACCTCTTATCCAATTAATATCTCCCAACAGTTTTTGAAAATCATTTAGAGTTTGGAGATCCTGAGTTCTTATAGTAACTTTTTGTGGTTTTAATATGTCATATCCAATCGTCGCTCCCAAATACTGAATAGAATCCCCTGTTTGAACCTTTTCAGGTGCAATATGTAATCCATATTGAGCTAACAACTTCACCAGGTCTTTATAGGCCTCATTAACTGACTGCTCTAATTTTGCTGCCAATAATACATCATCCATATAATGAATAATCTTGATGGAAGAATATTTTTGTCTGAGAGGTGCGAGTGCCTTCCCTACATACATCTGACAAATTGTGGGACTGTTCGACATTCCCTGCGGTAAAACAACCCACTCAAACCTTTGATCTGGTTCCTCGTGATTGCACGAGGAAAGGGTGAAGGCAAAACGCTGTGAGTCTTTAGGATGCAAAGGAATAGAAAAGAAACAGTCCTTAATGTCAATAGCAATGATATGCCAGCCCTGAGGAACAGAGGAAAGCAGCAGAAGCCCTCTTTGAATGGGCCCCATAAGTTGCATTTGAGCATTAACTGCTCGTAAATCATGCAGTAGGCGCCACTTCCCTGATTTTTTCTTAATGACAAATATGGGAGTATTCCATGGAGAAGTAGAATGTTGAATGTGGCCCAAGTCAAGTTGTTCCTTAACTAGGTCATGGGCTGCTGCCAGTTTAGCCGAGGGAAGGGGCCACTGAGGCACCCAAACAGGCTCCTCGGTGAGCCAAGTTATGGGTATTTGAGCCCCAGTGTCCCCTATGAAAAACCCAGACCGAATCTGTCAAGTTTTTGACGACCTTGTACAGGGTGTTTACGCCCCTGTAGATGTTTTCCTAGTCCTAGACCTGGCCTATACCCCATATTTTGCATAATCTGTTGAGACATTAGGGAATACTCATTACTAATGGTGAACCCCATGTCTTTCATCAGATCACGGCCCCATAAAAAAATAGGTAAATCAAGCACATAAGGTTGAAAGGTACCACTGTGTCCCTCTAGGTCCTTCCAGGATAGATGTCTGCAGCTAATTTGAGGAGCTTGGGCATATCCAAGTCCTCTTAAGGATTGATCAGAAGTCTGTACTGGCCATCCCTTAGACCAGTCTTTAAGGTCTATAATACTACGATCTGCTCCTGTATCAAGCAGTCCCACAATAGATTTACCCTCTATGATTAATTCCAAAGTGGGGCGGTTGCTCATACCCAGTGACAAATAGACACAATTCCCTCCAGTGCTACCAATCTCACTTCCCATCCGTGACCGTGAGTCAGCTGTGGTTATATAAACTAGGCAAAATTAGTAATTGAGCAATCCGATCCCATGGGGAGATAGACACAATGCCTCTTGGAGCTTCCACCATGACTTTTACTGTCCCCACAGTTTCAAGGCTTATGACTCCGGGAAAAACATGAAGACCTTGTAAAATAGAGGAAGCACGTCCAATCAATAAGCCCACAGTGCCAGGTGGTAAAGGCCCTTTGAACTCAGTTTCTACCAACTGGACTCCCATCTTAGGTGTTAATACGAGTCTGGAGGTGGTTCAGAGGTCCAATCCCGCTGCACCTGTAGTGGCTCTCCGCGTCTCATGGGATGGCGTAGAGATGGCCATGTCTCGGGTTCGGGTGTGACATTCTCCACTGCCCCATATATTTGTGGGCCCTGGGGTCGAGGGCCCTTTCGGGCGTTTTTTGACCCAGTTAAAATAGGCTGCCCATGGATGTCCCTCACTGATCTACACTCTTTTGCCCAATGCTTCCCCTTTTTACATCTTGGACACAACCCCGGTAAACGAGGGCTATTGGAAAAGCCACCAGGGGGAGGTCCATTGAAATTGTCTTTTTTGGGACATTCACGCTTGAGATGACAAGGCTAACCACAATGGAAGCATGTTCCGGCACCAGAACCGCCCCTTTTTGTAATCCGAAGGACAGCAGCTGCAAGACCTGCATTAGTTAAAGGTCCTTCAATCTCTCTACACACCTTCATCTATGCTTCTATGCCTTTATTTTTATAAGGAGTAATTGCTGCTTTACATTTTTTGGTGCATTGCTCAAAGACCAATTGCTTGATAAGGGGCATGGCTCTATCAGGATCTCCAAAATCTTTCCAGCGGCATCCACCATCCTTGTTACAAAATCTGAAAAGGGTTCTGTAGGGCCTTGTATAATTTTAGTCAGGTTACCAGACACCTCTCCTCTATTTGGAAGTGATTTCCATGCCCGAATGCAAATATTATTAATCTGGTCATATGCTTCAAGAGGAAATCCTGTCTGTTGATTAGCAAATCTCCCTTGTCCCAAAAGCATTTTTTTGTCCCAATGGGGGTGTCCTGCTGCATGATTTTGGGCGGCCTGCTCTGCTGCACCCTCTAGCACAAATGCTCTCCAGTTCAAATATTTGCCTGGGGAGACGCAAGCCCGAACGAGGCTAGCCCAATCAGAGGGAGTCATGCAGTATATAGACAGATTCTCCACCTGAGTTAGTGTAAAAGCGGCATTGACCCCATAAGTGCGCACAGACTCCGCCAGGGTCTTTACAATTTTGAAATCCAAAGGCTCATGAAATCTTCCCCTATTATCATCCTAAAAAACTGAATAAGCAAGACCCATCTCAGCGTTAACAGCCCTCCATGTTTGGGCGTGGAAACTTCGTCCCGAAACACCCACGCCATACGGAGGTGGATCAGGAGGTTGTCCTTTCTTGAGCCCTTGCTTATCTCTGTTCCCTTTAGCTAAACTCCCTAGCTGGCGAGACAGCGTCCCCAGCTCCTCCTCCTCATCGTCTTCTACCTCTGACCCATTTTTGCATCGGGGCGTGCGCAGCACACTGAGATCTGGATACAGTCGTCTCCTCCCGTTCTCCACGCCCCGCACACTCCCCTCCTCCTGAGACACTTCTCTCTCTGTCGTTTCTGACTTTTCCTCATGCAATTGCTCTAAAACTTCCTGTCCTTTAGCAAGCGCTTCCTGGCATCTGCCATCTGTAAGGCAATTACGAACCATCTTCCAGAGGGGTATCACCCCACCCTCTAATATGCCCTGCTCACGAGCAAAATCAAGATCTTTGCCTAATTTATCCCAGCTGGGTGTAGTGAGGCTGCCCAAAAATGCGAACCACGGTGCAGCAGTATCCAACCTCTGTAAAAATTTCTCTAAAGTACTACGTTTCACCTCCAGTCCCTTGGAACGTAAAAGGCCATCTAGGGCCAGAAGAAGCGGACTTGAAGTCACGGCACCCATGATGCAACACAAGAAAACACAGAAAACAAAAGTGAAAATACACAAAAAACAAAAACGAATATACAGAGTGCAATTGCTATGAGATGTAACGCCCTCTCTTTATTGGCAGAGGAGCAATTACCTTTTAACGCTCCCTCTTTATTTACAGAGGAGCTTTCCGCTTTTTAACAGCGGGTCCCACTTTACCTGGAACTTACCAGCACGTCTACCTGGCTGCTGAAAGTTCTGGTTCCTGGTTTTTTCTCCCGGGTTTCTGCACCACTTGTCACCCCCTTGCCCGCAAGGAAGACATGACTCAGGAATCTTCATTCAGAAGTTTATTCAGGCCCTTGATATTTTTCTTATAATGCTCGGATGCACCTCCCAGCCTTAATAAAGCACCGCGAACCCCAATGCGAAGCTGCCACGTGGACCCTTCTCACAGGGTGTTGGAAAACAACACGCCAACTCTCTCTGATAAGGAGTTGACAACATGCCAACTCTCTCTGATACGGAGTTGTCCTTCACAGACCACAGCGGAGCCAGCGCCATCATGTAATAGCGACCACAATCCGCAGGAACGGCTCACCACACACCCCAGTTTCCAACCTCTGCTCTCTGTAAGATCCTTCTGAAACTCAGTCTACAAACTCTCCTCTATGAAATGATACTTCTGCACCCCAGTCTTCAAACTCTGCTCTCTGTAACAGTCCTTCTGCACCTCAGTCTCTAACCTCTGCTCTCTGTAAAAATCTATCTGCAACATAATGTCCAACCTCTGGTCTCTGTAACAGTTTTTCTGCACATCAGTATCCAACCTCTTCTCTCTGTAATGATCCTTCTACACCTCAGTCTCCAACCAGTGCTCTCTTTAAATGGGCCTTCTGCACTGCTGTCTCCAACCTCTGCTCTCTGTAACTGTTCTTCTGCACCCCAGTCTCCAAGCTCTACTCTCTGTTACATTCCTGCTACACCCGAATCAAAACTCTGCACTCTGTAACAATCCTTCTGAACCCAAGTCTCAATACTCTGCTATCTTTAACAGTTCTTCTTAACCAGAATCTCCAAAATCTGCTCTCTGTAACACTCCTTATGCAACCCAGTCTCCATCCTCTGCTTTCTGTAAAAATCCTTCTGCACACCAGTCTCCAACCTCTGCTCTCTGTAAAAGTCTTTCTGCACCTCAGTCTCCAACCTCTGCTCTCTGTAACGATCCTTCTGCACCTCAGTCTCCAAACTCTGCTCTCTGTAACAGTCCTTCTGCATCCCAGTCTTCAACATTTGCTCTCTGCAATGATCCTTCTTCTCCCCAGGCTCCAACCTCTGCTCTCTGCAATGGTCCTTCAGCACCCCAGTCTCCAAACTCTGCTCTCTGTAACAGTCGTTCTGTACCGCAGTCTTTAACCTCTTCTCTCTGTAACGGTCGTTCTGCAACCCAATTTGCAAACTTTTCTTTTTATAATAGTGCTTCTGCACCTCATTCTGAAACCTCTGCTCTCTGCAACTATCCTTTTATACCCCAGTCTCCGAACTGTGCTATCTGTAACAGTCTTTCTGCACCCCAGTCTCCAACCTCTGCTCTCTGTAAAATGCCTTCTGCACTCCAGTTTCCAAACTCTGCTCTCTGTAACAGGCCTTCTGCACTCCAGTCTCCAACCTCTTCTCTCTGCAACGATCTTTCTGCACCTCAGTTTCCAACCTCTACTCTCTGCAACAGTTAATCTGCTCCCCAGTCTCTAACCTCTGCTCTCTGTAAGATTCTTGTGCACCTCAGTCTCCAACCACTACTCTCTGCAACAGTCTATATGCACCCCAGTATCCAACCTCTGCTCTCTGTAAGAATCTTAGGCACCTAAATCTCCAACTTCAGCTCTCTGCATCAGTCCTACTGCACCCCAGTCTCCAAACTCTGTTCTCTGCAACAGTTCTTCTGCACCACTGTCTCCAATGTCTGCTTTCTGTATCAGTTCTTCTGTACCCCAGTCTCTAACCTCTGCTCACTGTAACAGTCCTTCTGCACCTCAGTCTACAACCTCTGCTCTCTGTAACAGTCCTTCTGAAACCTAGTCTCCAACCTCTACTCTCTGCAACATTTCTTCTGTACCCAAGTCTCCAACCTGTGCTCTCTGTAATTATCGTTCTGCACCGTAGTCTCCAACCTCTGCTCTCCTCAACGATCATTCCACACCTCAGTCTCCAACCTCTGCTCTCTGCAACGATCATTCTACACCCCAGTCTTCAACCACTTGTCTCTGTAACAGTACTTATGCAGCTCAGTCTTCAACCTATGCTCTCCGTAAGATACTTCTGCACACTAGTCTACAACATCTGCTCTCTGCAATGATCCTTTAGAACCCCAGTCTCCAACCTCTGCCCTTGTAACAGTCCTTCTGTACAGCAGTCTCCAAACTCTGCTCTCTGCAACGGTCCTTCTAAACCCCAGTCTCCAACCTCTAGTTTCTGTATTAGTCTTTCTGCACTCCAGTCTCCAAACTCTGCTCTCTGTAACAGTTCTTATGCACCTCAGTCTCCAAACTCTGCTCTCTGTAACACTCCTTCTGCACTCCAGTCTATACCCTGTGATCTGTGTAACAATTCGTCTGGACATCAGTCTCCAACCTCTGCTCTCTACAACGTTCCTTCTGCTCCTCAGTCTCCAAAATCTACTATCAGTAAACGTCCTTCTGCACCTCAGTCTCGAAAATTTGCTCTCTGTAAGATCCTTCTGCAACCAATTCTTCAAACTCTGCTCTCTGGAACAGTCCTTCTTCACCCCGATCTCCAAACTCTGCTCTCTGTAACAGTCCTTCTGCACCCCAGTCTTATAACTCTGCTCTCTGTAATAGGCCTTCTGCAACCCAGGATCCAACATCTGCTCTCTGCAACAGTACTTCTGCACCTCAGTCTGAAAACGCTGCTCTCTGCAACAATCATTCAGCACCCCAGTCTTAAACCTCTGCTCTTGTAACACTTCTTCTGCACCTCTGTCTCCAAAATGCTCTCTATAAGATCCTTCTGCAACCTAGTCTCGAAACTGTGCTATCTGTAACAGTCCTTCTGCGCCTCAGTCTCCAACCTCTGCTCTCTGCAACAGTCCTTCTGCACCCAAGTCTCAAAACTCTACTCTCTGTAAGATCCTTCTACACCCAACTAATCCAAATTCTGGTATCTGCAACAGTCCCTCTGAACCTCAGTCTAAAAACTCTTCTCTCTGCAACGATCCTTCTGCAACCCAGTCTCTAACCTCCGCTCTCTGTCACAGTCATTCTGCACCTCAGTCTCCAAACTCTGTTCGCTGTAATATCCTTCTGAAACCCACTCTCCAAAATCCACTCTCTGTACCAGTCCTTCTGCACCTGAGTCTCAAACCTCTGCTCTCTTTAACAAGCCTTCTGCACCCCAGTCTCCAAACTCTGCTCTCTCTAACAGGCCTTTTGCTCCCCAGTCTCCAACCAATCTCTCTGCAATGATCCTTCTGCACCCCAGTCTCCAAACTCTGCTCTCTGTAAAAGTTTTTCTGCACCACAGTCCCCAACCTCAGCTCTCTGAAAGATCCTTCTGCACCCCAGTCTACAAACTCTGCTCTATGTAACAGTCCTTCTGCACCCCAGTCTCCAACCTATGCTCTCTGTAACAGTACTTCTGTACAGCAGTCTACAATCTCTGCTCTCTCTAACAGTCCTTCTGCACGCACGTCTTTCATCTCTGCTTTCTGTATCAGTCCTCTGCACCCCAGTCACTAACCTCTGCTCTGTGTAACTTTTCCTCAGCACCTAAGTCTCCACCCTCTCTTCTCTGTATCAGTCCTTCTACATCCCAGTCTCCAAACTCTGCTCTCTACAATGATCCTTTTGCACTCCAGTCTCCAACCTCTGCTCTCTGCAAAAGTCCTTCTGCACCCTAGTATCCAACATCTGATCCCTGCAACAGTCCTTCTATACCCCAGTCTCCATAATCTTCTCTCTGCAACGATCCTTCTGCATCCCAGTGTGCAACCTCAGCACTCTGCTACAATTCTTGTTCACCCAACTCTCTAAACTTTGCTCTGTGTAAGATCATACTGTACCCAGTTACCAAACTCTGCTCTCTGTAACATTCCTTCTTCACACCAGTCTCCAATCTCTGCTCTCTGCAATGGTCCCTCTTCACCCCAGTCTCCAACCATGTTCTCTACAACGGTTCTTCTGTAACGCAGTTTTCAACCTCTGTTCTCTGTGAGGGTCCTCCTGCAACAAATCTTTAAACTCTGCTTTCTCTTTCAGTCCTTCTGCACCAAAGTCTTCAAACTCTGCTCTCTGTAACAGTCCTTCTGCACTTCACTCTGCAACACCTGCTCTCTGCAACAGTCCTTCCGCACCCCAGTCTCCAACATCTGCTTTCTCTGTAAGTCATTCTGCACCCCAGTCTTTAACCTCTGCTCTCTTTAAGAGTCCTTCTGCACCTCAGTCTCCAACCTCTGCTTTTTGCCCAATTTCTATTGCACCCAGTCTCCAACCTGTGCTCTCTGTGAAAGTCTTTCTGCACCCCAGTCTCCAACCTCTGCTCTCTGCAACGATCCTTCTGCACGTCAGTCTCCAACCTCTGCTCTCTGCAAGGATACTTCTTCACCCCAGTCTCAAACCTCTCCACTCTGTAATAGTCGTTCTGCACCTCAGTCTCCAACCTTCGATCTCTGACCAGTCCTTTTGCACGCAATTTCCAACCTCTGCTCTCTGCAACAGTCCTAATATACCCATGTCTCAAAACTCTGCTCTCTGCAGAAGTTCTTCTTCATCCCACTCGCCAAACTCTGGTCTCTGTAACAGGCCTTCTTCACCCCAGTCTCCAACCTTTGCTCTCTGTAAGAGTCCTATTGCACCCCAGTCTCCAAACTCTGCTCTCTGACACGATCCTTCTAAACCACAGTTTCCAAGGTCTAGTCTCTGCAACTGTCCTTCTGAACACCAGTCTCAAATCTCTGCTCTCTGTAACAGGCCTTCTGCACCTTAGTCTCCAAACTCTACTCTCGGTAACAGGCCTGCTGCTTTCCAGTCTCCAACCTCTACTCTCTGCAAGGATCCTTCTGTATTCCAGTCTCCAAACTCTGCTCTCTGCAACAGTCCTTCTTCACCCCAGTCCCAACCTCAGATCTCTGAATGATCCTTCTGCACTCCAGTCTCCAAACTCTAATATCTCTAACAATCCTTCTGCACCACAATCTCCATCCTCTGCTCTCAGCAATGGTCCTTATGCACCCCAGTCTCAAATTTCTGTTCTCTGCAACAGTCTTTCTGCACCACAGACTGAAACATCTGCTCTCTGTAACAGTCCTTCTGTACTGCAGTCTCAAACCTCTGCTCTCTCTAATGGTCCTTCTGCACCCTAGTCTCCCTCCTCTGCTTTCTGTATCAGTCCTTCTGCACCCTAGTATCCAACTTTTGCTCTCTGTAACTTTACCTCGGCACCTCAGTCTCCAACCTCTGCTCTATGTTTCAGTCTTTCTGCACCCAATTTTTCACACTCCAACCTCTGCTCTCTGTAACTTTAATTCTGCACCTCAGTCTTCAAAAACTGCTTTCTGCAACAGTCCCTCTGACCTTTGCTCTCTGGAACAGTCCTACTATACCCCAGTCTCCATTATCTGCTCTCTACAACGATTTTTCTGCAACCCAGTCTCCAACATCTGCTCTCTGCAACAGTCTTTCTGCACCCCAGTCTCCAAATTCTGCTCTCTGGAAGATACTTCTGTACACCAGTTTCCAAACACTGTTCTCTTTAACATTCCTTTTGCACCCCAGTCACCATGCTCTACTCTCTGCAATGGTCCCTCTGCTCCCCAGTCTTCAACCTTGTTCTCAACAACAATTCTTCTATACCGCAGTCTTCAAACTCTGTTCTCTTTAAGGGTCCTTCTGCACCCCAGTCTCCAACCTCTGCTTTGTGTATCAGTCCTTCTGCACCACAGTCTCCAAACTCTGCTCTCTGTAACAGTCCTTCTGCACCTCAGTCTGCAACCTCTGCTATCTGCAACTATCCTTCTGCACCCCAGTCATCAACCTCTGCTCTCTGTAACAGTCCTTCTGTACTGCAGTCTACAACCTCTGCTCTCTCTAACGGTCCTTCTACACCCCAGTCTCTAAACTCTGCGTTATGTATCAGTCATTCTGCACCCCAGTCTCCAAACTTGCTCTCTGTAACAGTTCTTCTTCACCTCAGAATCCAACCTCTGTTCTCTGCAACAGTCCGTCAGCGCCCCAGTCTCCAACCTCTGCTCTCTGCAACACTCCTTCTGCATCTCAGTGTCTAAACTCTGTTGTCTGTGAGGGTCCTTCTGCACCACATTCTCTAACCTCTGCTTTCTGTATCAATCCTTCTGCACCACATTCTCCAAACTCTGCTCTCTATATCAGTCCTTCTGCACCACAGTCTGCAACCTCTGCTCTCTGCAATAGTTATTATGCACCCCAGTCTCCAACCTCTGCTCTCTGTAACAGTCCTTATTCACCTCAGTCTCCAACCTCTGCTCTCTGTAAGTTTCTTCTGCAACCCAGACGACAAACTCTGCTCTCTGTAAGAGGCATTCTTCACCCCAGTCTCCACCTATCCTCTCTGTAAGAGTCCTTCTGCTCCCCAGTCTCCAACCGTTGCTCTGTGCAACGATCATTCTTAAACCCAGTCTCCAACGTCCGCTCTCTGCAACAGTCCTTTTGAACCCCAGTCTCTAACATCTGTTCTCTGCTACAGTCTCTCTGAACCTCAGTCTGAAACCTCTGCTCTCTTCAACGATCCTTCTTCACCCCTGTCTCCAAAGTCTGCTGTTCAAAACAATCCTTCTACACCACAGTCCTCAACCTCATTTCTCTGAAAGATCCTCCTACACCACATTGTCCAATCTCTCCTCTCTGTAACAGTCCTTCTGCACCCCAGTCTCCTCCTCTGCTCTGTGCATGGATCCTTCTGCTTCTCAGTCTCCAAACTCTGCTCTCGGCAATGATCCTTCTGCACCCCAGTCTCCAACCTCTACTCTCTGTAAAAGTCCTTCTGTACTGCAGTCTCCAACCTCTGCTCTCTGTAATGGTCCTTCTGCACCCGAGTCTCCAAAATCTGCTTTCTGTATCAGTCCTTCTGCACCCCAGTCTCCAATCTCTGCTCTTTGTAAATGTCCTTCTGCACCTTAGTCTCCATCTTCTGATTTCTGCTTCAATCCGTCTGCACCCCAATCTCCCACCTCTACTCTCTGCAACAGTCCTTCTACACCCTAGTCTAAAACCTCTACTCTTTGCAACAGTCTTTCTGCACACCAGTCTCCAAACTCTTCTCTCTGTATCAATCCTTCTGCACCTCATTCTCCAACCTGTGCTCTCTGCAACGGTCCTTCTGCACCTCAAAATACAAGCTCTACTCTCTCCAACAGTGCTTCTGCACTTCAGTCTGTAACCTAGTTCTCTGTAAGATCCTTTTGCTACCCAGTATTCAAACTCTGCTATTTGTAACAGTCCTTCTGCACCAAGGTCTCCAACCTCTGCTCTCTGCAATGATATTTCTGCACCACAGTGTCCAACCTCTGCTCGCTGCAACAGTCCTCCAACTTCTGTTCTCTGTAACAATCCTTTTGCACCTCAGTCCCCAATTCTGCTCTCTGCAATCGTCCTTCTGCACCACATTTTCCAACCTCTCCTCTCTTTAACAATCGTTTTGCGCACCAGTCTCCAAACTCTGCTTTCTGTAACAGTCCTTCTGCATCTCAGTCTCCCACCTCTGCTCTCTGTAAAAGTCCTTCTGCACCTCAGTCTTCAATCTCTGCTCTCTTTAAGATCCTTCTTTCACCTCAGTTTCCAAACTCTGTTCTCTGTAACATTTTTTTCTCCACCCCAGTCTCCAAACTCTGCTCTCTGCAACTGTCCTTCTGCACGCCAGTCTCCAACCTGTGTTCTCTGCAACAGTCCTTCTGCACCCCAGGCTCCAGCCTCTGCTCTCTGTAACAGTTCTTCAGAACCTCAGTCTCTAACCTCTTCTCTCTGTAACAGTCCTTCTGCACTCCAGTCTCCAACCTCTGCTCGCTGTTAAAGGCCTTCTGCACCCCAGTTTTCAAACTCTTCTCTCTGTTACAGGCCTTCTGCGTCCCTGTCTCCAAAGTCTTCTCTCTGCAACGATCCTCCTCCAACCCAGTATCCAACCTCTGCTCTGTGCAAAAGTTCGTGTGCACCCCAGTCTCCAAACTCTGCTCTGTGTAAGATCTTTCTGCACCCCAGTCTCCAAACTCTGATCTCTGTAACAGGCCTTCTGCACCCCAGTCTCCAAACTCTGCTCTCTGTAAGAATCCTTCTGCACTTTAGGCTCAATGATCTGCTCTCTTCAAGGTCCTTCTGCACCGCAGTCTCCAACCTCTGTTGTCTGAAACAGTCCTTCAGCAACTCAGGCTCCAAAATCTGCTCTCTGCAACATTTCTTCTGCACCCCTGTCTTTAACACCTGTTAAATGCAACAGTTCTTCTGCACTCCAGTCTCCAACATCTACTCTCTGAAACAGTCCTTCTCCACCCCAGTCTCAAACTCTGAAATCGGTAACAGTCCTTCTGTACTGCACACTCCAACCTCTGCTCTCTGTAAGGGTCCTTCTGCAACCCAGTCTCCAACCTCTGCTTTCTGTATCAGTCTTTCTGCACCCAGTCTCCAACCTCTGCTCTCTCTAACAGTCCTTCTGGATCTCAGTCTCCTACCTATTCTCTCTGCAAAAGTCCTTCAGCACCCCAGTCTCCAACTTCTCGTCCCTGCAACAGTCCATCTACACCCCAGTCTCCAAACTCTGCTATCTGCAACAGTCCTTCTGCACCCCATTCTCCAAACTATGCTCTCTGTAACAATCCTAATGCATCTCAGTCTCCAACCTCTACTCTCTTAAACAGTCCTTCTCCAACTCAGTCTCCAACGTCTGCTCTCTGTAAGATCCTTCTGCAACCCAGTCTCAAATTTCTGCCCACTTTTAACATTCTTTCTGCACCCCTTATCAAAATTCTCCTCTCCATAACAGACCTTCTACACCCCAGTATCAAAAGTCTGTTTTCTATAACAATCCTTCTGCACCCCAGTATCTAAACACTGCTCTCTACAACGATCCTTCAGCACCCCAGTCTCCACCCTCTTCACTCTGCAATAGTCTGTCTGCACCCAAGTCTCCAACATGTGCTCACTGCAACAGTCCTTCTGCACCTCAGTCTTAAAACTCTGTTCTCTGCAACGATCCTTCTGCAACTCTGTCTCCAACCTCTACTCTCTGTAACAGTCCTTCTGCACCTCAGTCTTCAATATCTGCTCTCTGTACCAGTCCTGCTACACCTCAGTCTACAATCTCTGCTCTTTGTAAGATACTTCTGCAACCTTGTCTAAAAAACTCTGCTCTCTGTAACAGTTCTTCTGGACCCCAGTCTCCAAACTCTGCTCTCTGTAACAGACCTTTTGCACCCCAATCTCCAAACTCTACTCTCTGTAACAGTGTTTTTGCAACTCAGTCTCCAACCTCTGCTCTCTGCAACGGTCCTTCTGCACCTCAGTCTCAAGCTCTACTTTCTGTAAAAGTCCTTCTGTACTCCACTCTCAAACATCTGATGTCTGTAACGATCCTTCTGCACCCCATTCTCCAATATCTACTCTCTGCAAAACTCCTTCTACACCCCAGTCTCCATCTTCTGCTCTCTGCAACAATTTTCTGCACGCCTGTCTCCAAAGTCTCCGCTCCTCAACAGTCCTTATGCACGCCTGTCTCCAACCTCTGCTTTCTGTCAGAACCTTCTGCACGCCAGTTTAAAATCTCTGCTCTCTTTAACATTCCAACTACACCGCAGTCTCCAACCTAAGCATTCTGCACCGGTCCTGCTGCACCCCAGTCTCCAAACTCTGTTCTCTGAAACAGTCCATCTGCTCCCCAGTCTCCAACCTCTGCTCTCTGTAACGGTCCTTCTGCACTCCAGTCTCAAAACTCTGCTTTCTGTATCAGTCCATCTGTACCACTGTTTCCAACCACGGCTCTGTGTAACAGTCCTTCTGCACCTCTGTCTCCAACCTCTGCTTTCTTCAACCTTACTTGTGCACCCCATTCTCTAACCTCTACTCTCTGCAAAAGTATTTCTGAACAAGAGTCTCCAACATCTGCTCTCTGCAACAGTCCTACTGTACCCTAGTCTCCAAACTCTGCTCTCTATAACGGTCCTTCTGCACCCCAGTCTCCAACCTCTGTTTCTGTATTAGTAATTGCACCCCAGTCTCCAACTTTTGCTCTCTGTAACATTCTTTCTGCACCTCAGGCTCCAACCTCTGCTCTCTGCGACAGTTCTTCTGCACCCGAGTGTCCAACCTATGCTCTTTTAAAATTTCTTCTCCACCCCAGTCTGCAACATCTGCACTCTAAAACAGGTCTTCTCTACCAAGTATCCAAAATCTGTACTCTGAAACTGTTCTTCTCCACCCCAGTCTCCAACCTCTGCTCTCTGTAACAGTCCTCCTGTATTACTGTCTCCAAACATTGCTTTCTGTAACGGTCCATTTGCACCCAGTCTCCAACCTCTGCTTTCTGTATCAGTACTTCTGCACCCCAATGTTTAACCTCTTCTCTCTTTTACAGTCTTTCTGCTCCTCAGTCTCCAAACTCACCACTCTGCAACAGTCCTTCTGCACCCAAGTCTCCAACACCTGCTACCTGAAACAGTCGTTCTACACCCCAGTCTCCAACCTCTGCTATCTGCAACAGTCTTTCTGCACCCCAGTCTCCAGACTTTGCTATCTGTAACAATCCTTCTGCACCTCAGTCTCCAACCTCTACTCTCTGCAATGGTCCTTTTACACCTCAGTCTGCAAACTCTACTCTCTGTAACATTCTTTCTGCATCTCAGTCTTCTACCTCTGATCTCTGTAAGATCATTCCGCAACCCAGTCTCCAAACTCTGCCTTCTGCATAGATCCTTTAGAACCCCAGATTCCAAATTCTGCTCTCTGTAACAGTCCTGTTGCACCTCAGTCTTCAAACTCTTCTCTCTGTAAGATGCTTCTGCAACCCTGTCTCCAAACTATGCTCTTTGTAACAGTCCTTCTGTACCCCAGTCTCTAAACTTTACTCTCAGCAACAGTCCTTCTAAACCCCAGTCTCCAACCTCTGCTCTCTGCAACAGTCCTTCTGCACCACAGTCTCCAACATCTGTTCTCTGAAACAATCCTGCTCTCTGTAACAGGCCTTCTGTACCCAAGTCTCCAACCTCTGCTCTCTTTAACAGCCCTAATGCACACCATTCTCTAACCTCTGCTCTCAGTATCAGTCCTGCACTGCAGTCTCCAAACACTGCTCTCTGTAACAGTTTCTCTGCACCACAGTCTTCAACAACTGCTCTCTGCAACAGTCCTTCCGCACCCCAGTCTCCAATCTATGCTCTCTAGAACAGACCTTCTATACTCCATAATCTACTCTCTTCAATGATCCTTCTGCACTCCAGTCTCAAAACTTTCCTCTCTGTAAGATCCTTACATCCCAGGATCCAACATCTGCTCTCTACAACAGTCTTTCTACACCTCTGTCTCTAAACTCTACTCCCTGAAACTGTCCTTATGCATCTCAGTCTCCAACCTCTGCTCTCTGTAAGAGTCCTTTTGCACTCAAGCCTCAAACATCTTCTCTCTGCACCCGTCTTTCTGCAACCCAGTTTTTAATGTCTGCACTCTAAACAGTCTTTCTGCACCTCAGTCTGAAAACTCTGCTCTCTGTAAGATGCTTCTGCAACCCTGTCTCCAAACTGTGCTCTTTGTAAAAGTCCTTCTGCACCCCAGTCTCCAAACTTTGCTCTCAGCAACAGTCCTTCTGCACCACAGTCTCCAACCTCTGCTCTCTGCAACAGTCCTTCTGCACCACAGTCTCCAACATCTGTTCTCTGAAACAATCCTTCTTAATCTAAGTTCCCAAACTCTGATCTCTGCAATGGTCCTTCTGCACCCCAGTCTCAAACCTCTGCTCTCCGTCAAAATCCTTCTTCACCCCAGTCTCCAACCTCTGCTCTCTGCAATGATCCTTCTGCACCCAGTCTCCAACATCTGCTCTCTGCAACAGTTTTTCTTTACCTCAGTCTGAAAACACTTCTCTTTGCAACAATCCTTGTGCACCCCAGTATTCAAACTTTGCTTTCTGTAACAGTAATTCTGCACCTCAGTCTCCAAAATCTTCTCTCTGTAACAGTCCTTCTGCACCCCCTTATCCAAACTCTGCTCTCTGTACGATCTTTCTACACCCCAGTTTTCAAACTCTGCTCTCTGTAACAGTCCTTCTGTACCACAGACTCCAAACTCTGCTCTCTGCAACGGTCCTTCTGCACCCCATTCTCCAACCTCTGGTGTCTGCAAGAGTCCTTCAGCACCGCAGTCTCAAACCTCTGCTCACTGCAACAATTTTTCTGCACCACAGTCTCCAACTTCTGCTCTCTGCAACAGTTCTTCTGCACCCCAGTCTCCAACATCTACTCTCTGAAACAGTCCTTCTCCACCCCAGTCTCCAAACTCTGCTCTCTGTCAGAGTCCTTCTGTACTGAAATCTCCAACCTCTGCTCTTTTTAATGGTCCTTCTGAACCCCAGTCTCCAACTTCTGCTTTCTGTATCAGTCTTTCTGCACCCCAGTTTTCAACCTCTGCTGTCTGTAACAGTCCTTCTGCACCTCAGTCTCCAACTTCTGTTCTCTTCAACAGTCCTTCTGCACCCCAGTCTCCAACCTCTGCTCTCAATAACAATCTTTCTGTACATCAGTCTCCAATCTCTACTCTCTGTTACAGTCCTTCTGCATCTCCGTCTCCAACCTCTGCTCTCTGCAACAGTCCTTCTGCACTGCTGTCTCAAATTCTGGTCCCTGCAAGAGTCCTTCTTCACCTCAGTTCCCAAACTTTGATCTCTGCAATGGTAATTTTTAAACCTTGTCTCTAACCTCTGTTCTCTGTAACATTCCTACTGCACCCCAGTCACCAACATTTTCTCTCTGCAATGATCCATCTGCACCCCAGTCTCCAATATCTGCTCTCTGCAACAATCCTTCTGCACCCCAGTCTCCAACCTCTGCTCTCTTCAACAATCCTTTTACACCCCAGTCTCCAAACTCTGCTCTTTGAAAAAGTCGTTCTGCACCCCAGTCTCCAACATCTGCTCTCTGCAACAGTCCTTATGCAACTCAGTCTGAAAACTCTGCTCTCTGCATCGATCCTTGTGCACCCCAGTCTCCAAACTCTGCACTCTGAAACAGTCCTTCTCTACCCCAGTCTCCAACCTCTGCTCTCTGTAACAGTCCTCGTGTAGTGCAGTCTCCAAAATCTGCTCTCTGTAACGGTCCTTCTACACCCCAGTCTCCAAACTCTGCTTTCTGTATCAGTCCTTCTGCACCCCAGTCTCCAACTTCTGCTCTCTGTAACAATCCTTCTTAACCTCAGTCTCCAAACACTGCTCTCTGCCACAATCTTCCTGCACCAAAGTCTCAAATATCTACTCCCTGCAAAATTTCTTCTGCACCTCAGTCTCTAACCTCTACTCTCTGTAACAGTCCTTCTGCACCTC
>NW_027523479.1:0-47057 GCF_052094955.1 Ictidomys tridecemlineatus | reverse complement strand
AGCCAAACAAAGCATAGAGACAGAACGTGAAACTGCTTTTATTGTGTCAAGTTTCAAAGAGCTAGCACAATCCGTGTTTGATTTAGAGTTCCAAATACATGTATCCCTATAGGAGAAAACAGAGTGAAACTAGTGGTTTTGGTGTACTGATCATTACCTGAAAGAATCATCAAGATTGGGTGAAAAAATGTTTGCTGAGATTTCAGGGAACTCGTAGTTTTTTGGAAGCTTGGCAACCCCTTTCCATGAAAGTGATTTTCGCCAGTCTCTGCTTAGGGCTACATCAACAGCAAAGTAAGCTAGAGATAGAACTGGAAACTGCTTTATTGTGTCAAGTTTCAAAGAGCTAGCACAATCCGTGTTTGATTTAGAGTTCCAAATACATGTATACCTATAGGAGAAAACAGAGTGAAACCTAAAAATGAAAACGGTTAATACAAAGGAAAGGTTTAACCTAGAAGAACGAAATTTGGTGAGCCAAGTGGTTTTGGTGTACTGATCATTACCTGAAATAATCATCAAGATTGGGTGAAAAAGTGTTTGCTGAGATTTCAGGCAACTCGTAGTTTTTTGGAAGCTTGGCAACCCCTTTCAATGAAAGTGATTTTCGCCAGTCTCTGCTTAGGGCTACATCAACATCAAACAAAGCATAGAGATAGAACTTGAAACTGCTTTATTGTGTCAAGTTTCAAAGAGCTAGCACAAACCGTGTTTGATTTAGAGTTCCAAATACATGTATCCCTATAGGAGAAAACAGAGTGAAACCTAAAAATGAAAACGGTTACTGCAAACGAACGGATTAACCTAGAAGAACGAAATTTGGTGAGCCAAGTGGTTTTGGTGTCCTGATCATTCCTTGAAAGAATCATCAAGATTGGGTGAGAAAATGTTTGCTGAGATTTCAGGAAACTCGTAATTTTTTGGAAGCTTGGCAACCCTTTTACATGGATGTGATTTGCGCCAGTCTCAGCCTAGGGCTACATCAACAGCAAACAAACCATAGAGATAGAACTGGAAACTGCTTTATTGTGTAAAGTTTCAAAGAGCTAGCACAAGCCGTGTTTGATTTAGAGTTCCAAATACATGTATCCCTATAGGAGAAACCAGAGTGAAACCTAAAAATGAAAACGGTTACTGCAAACGAACGGTTTAACATAGAAGAACGAAATTTGGTGAGCCAAGTGGTTTTGGTGAACTGATCATTACCTGAAAGAATCATCAAGATTGGGTGAAAAAATGTTTCCTGAGATTTCAGGCAACTCGTACTTTTTTGGAAGCTTGGCAACCCCTTTCCATGAAAGTGATTTTCGCCAGTCTCTGCTTAGGGCTACATCAACAGCAAACAAACCAAAGAGATAGAACTTGAAACTACTTTATTGTGTCACGTTTCAAAGAGCTAGCACAAACCGTGTTTGATTTAGAGTTCCAAATACATGTATCCCTATAGGAGAAAACAGAGTGAAACCTAAAAATGAAAACGGTTACTGCAAACGAACGGTTGAACCTAGAAGAACGAAATTTGGTGAGCCAAGTGGTTTTGGTGTACTGATCATTACTTGAAAGAATCATCAAGATTGGGTGAAAAAATGTTTGCTGAGATTTCAGGCAACTCGTAGTTTCTTGGAAGCTTGGGAACCCCTTTCCATGAAAGTGATTTTCGCCAGTCTCTTCTTAGGGCTACATCAACATCAAACAAAGCATTGAGATAGAACTTGAAACTGCTTTATTGTGTCAAGATTCAAAGAGCTAGCACAAACCGTGTTTGATTTAGAGTTCCAAATACATGTATCCCTATAGGAGAAAACAGAGTGAAACCTAAAAATGAAAACGGTTACTACAAACGACCGGTTTAACCTAGAAGAACGAAATTTGGTGAGCCAAGTGGTTTTGGTGTACTGATCATTACTTGAAAGAATCATGAAGATTGGGTGAGAAAATATTTGCTGAGATTTCAGGAAACTCGTAATTTTTTGGAAGCTTGGCAACCCTTTTCCATGGATGTGATTTGCGCCAGTCTCTGCCTAGGGCTACATCAACAGCAAACAAACCATAGAGATAGAACTGGAAACTGCTTTATTGTGTCAAGTTTCAAAGAGCTAGCACAAGCCGTGTTTGATTTAGAGTTCCAAATACCTGTATCCCTATAGGAGAAACCAGAGTAAAACCTAAAAATGAAAACGGTTACTGCAAACGAACGGTTTAACCTAGAAGAACGAAATTTGGTGAGCCAAGTGGTTTTGGTGTACTGATCATTACCTGAAAGAATCATCAAGATTGGGTGAAAAAATGTTTCCTGAGATTTCAGGCAACTCGTACTTTTTTGGAAGCTTGGCAACCCCTTTCCATGAAAGTGATTTTCGCCAGTCTCTGCTTAGGGCTACATCAACAGCAAAGAAACCATAGAGATAGAACTTGAAACTACTTTATTGTGTCACGTTTCAAAGAGCTAGCACAAACCGTGTTTGATTTAGAGTTCCAAATACATGTATCCCTAGAGGAGAAAACAGAATGAAACCTAAAAATGAAAACGGTTACTGCAAACGAACGGTTTAACCTAGAAGAACGAAATTTGGTGAGCCAAGTGGTTTTGGTGTACTGATCATTACTTGAAAGAATCATCAACATTGGGTGAGAAAATGTTTGCTGAGATTTCAGGCAACTCGTAGTTTTTTGGAAGCTTGGCAACCCCTTTCCATGAAAGTGGTTTTCGCCAGTCTCTGTTTAGGGCTACATCAACAGCAAACAAATCATAGAGATAGAACTTGAAACTGCTTTATTGTGTCAAGTTTCAAAGAGCTAGCACAAACCGTGTTTGATTTAGAGTTTCAAATACATGTATCCCTATAGGAGAAAATAGAGTGAAACCTAAAAATGAAAACGGTTACTGCAAACGAACGGTTTAACGTAAAAGAACGAAATTTGGTGAGCCAAGTGGTTTTGGTGTACTGATCTTTACCTGAAAGAATCATCAAGATTGGGTGAAAAAATGTTTGCTGAGATTTCAGGCAACTCGTAGTTTTTTGGAAGCTTGGCAACCCCTTTCCATGAAAGTGATTTTCGTCAGTCTCTGCTTAGGGCTACATCAACAGCAAAGAAAGCATAGAGACAGAACGTGAAACTGCTTTATTGTGTCAAGTTTCAAAGAGCTAGCACAATCCGTGTTTGATTTAGAGTTCCAAATACATGTATCCCTATAGGAGAAAACAGAGTGAAACCTAAAAATGAAAACGGTTACTGCAAATGAACGGTTTAACCCAGAAGAACGAAATTTGGTGAGCCATGTGGTTTTGATGTACTGATCATTACCTGAAAGAATCATCAAGATTGGGTGAAAAAATATTTGCTGAGATTTCAGGCAACTCGTAGTTTTTTGGAAGCTTGGCAAACCCTTTCCATGAAAGTGATTTTCACGAGTCTCTGCTTAGGGCTACATCAACAGCAAACAAAGCATAGAGATAGAACTTGAAATTGCTTTATTGTGTCAAGTTTCAAAGAGCTAGCACAAACCGTGTTTGATTTAGAGTTTCAAATACATGTATCCCTATAGGAGAAAACAGAGTGAAACCTCAAAATGAAAACGGTTACTGCAAACGAACGGTTTAACCTAAAAGAACGAAATTTGGTGAGCCAAGTGGTTTTGGTGTACTGATCTTTACCTGAAACAATCATCAAGATTGGGTGAAAAAATGTTTGCTGAGATTTCAGGCAACTCATAGTTTTTTGGAAGCTTGGCAACCCCTTTCCATGAAAGTGATTTTCGTCAGTCTCTGATTAGGGCTACATCAACAGCAAACAAAGCATAGAGACAGAACGTGAAACTGCTTTATTGTGTCAAGTTTCAAAGAGCTAGCACAATCCGTGTTTGATTTAGAGTTCCAAATACATGTATCCCTATAGGAGAAAACAGAGTGAAACCTAAAAATGAAAACAGTTACTGCAAACGAACGGTTTAACCTAGAAGAACGAAATTTGGTGAGCCAAGTGGTTTTGGTGTACTGATCATTACCTGAAAGAATCATCAAGATTGGGTGAAAAAATGTTTGCTGAGATTTCAGGCAACTCGTAGTTTTTTGGAAGCTTGGCAACCCCTTTCCATGAAAGTGATTTTCGCCAGTCTCTGCTTAGGGCTACATGAACAGCAAAGAAAGCATAGAGATAGAACTGGAAACTGCTTTATTGTGTCAAGTTTCAAAGAGCTAGCACAATCCGTGTTTGATTTAGAGTTCCAAATACATGTATCCCTATAGGAGAAAACAGAGTGAAACCTAAAAATGAAAACGGTTAATACAAAGGAAAGGTTTAACCTAGAAGAACAAAATTTGGTGAGCCAAGTGGTTTTGGTGTACTGATCATTACCTGAAAGAATCATCAAGATTGGTTGAAAAAGTGTTTGCTGAGATTTCAGGCAACTCGTAGGTTTTTTGAAGCTTGGCAACCCCTTTCGATGAAAGTGATTTTCGCCAGTCTCTGCTTATGGCTACATCAACAGCAAACAAAGCATAGAGATAGAACTGGAAACTGCTTTATTGTGTCAAGTTTCAAAGAGCTAGCACAAACCGTGTTTGATTTAGAGTTCCAAATACATGTATCCCTATAGGAGAAAACAGAGTGAAACCAAAAAATGAAAACGGTTACTGCAAACGAACGGTTTAACCTAGAAGAACGAAATTTGGTGAGCCAAGTGGTTTTGGTGTACTGATCATTACCTGAAAGAATCATCAAGATTGGGTGAAAAAATGTTTGCTGAGATTGCAGGCAACTCGTAGTTTTTTGGAAGCTTGGCAACCCCTTTCCATGAAAGTGATTTTCGCCAGTCTCTGCTTAGGGCTACATCAACAGCAAACAAAGCATAGAGATAGAACTGGAAACTGCTTTATTGTGTCAAGTTTCAAAGAGCTAGCACAAACCGTGTTTGATTTAGAGTTCCAAATATATGTATCCCTATAGGAGAAAACAGAGTGAAACCTAAAAATGAAAACGGTTACTACAAATGAACGGTTTAATCTAGAAGACCGAAATTTGGTGAGCCAAGTGGTTTTGGTTTACTGATCATTACTTGAAAGAATCATCAAGATTGGGTGAAAAAGTGCTTGCTGAGATTTCAGGCAACTCGTAGTTTTTTGGAAGCTTGGCAACCCCTTTCCATGAAAGTGATTTTCGCCAGTCTCTGCTTAGGGCTAAATCAACAACAAACAAAGCATAGAGATAGAACTTGAAACTGCTTTATTGTGTCAAGTTTCAAAGAGCTAGCACAAACCGTGTTTGATTTAGAGTTCCAAATACATGTTTCCCTATAGGAGAAAACAGAGTGAAACCTAAAAATGCAAACGGTTACTGCAAATGAACGGTTTAACCTAGAAGAACGAAATTTGGTGAGCCAAGTAGTTTTGGTGTACTGATTATTACCTGAAAGAATCATCAAGATTGGGATAAAAAGGGTTTGCTGAGATTTCAGGCAACTCCTAGTTTTTTGGAAGCTTGGCAACCCCTTTCCTTGAAAGTGATTTTCGCCAGTCTCTGCTTAGGGCTACAACAACAGCAAACAAAGCATAGAGATAGAACTTGAAACTGCTTTATTGTGTCAAGTTTCAAAGAGCTAGCACAAACCGTGTTTGATTTAGAGTTCCAAATACATGTATCCCTATAGGAGAAAACAGAGTGAAACCTAAAAATGAAAACGGTTACTGCAAACAAACGGTTTAATTTAGAAGAACGAAATTTGGTGAGCCAAGTGGTTTTGGTGTACTGATCATTACCTGAAAGAATCATCGAGATTGGGTGAAAAAGTTTTTGCTGAGATTTCAGGCAACTTGTAGTTTTTTGGAAGCTTGGCAACCCCTTTCCATGAAAGTGATTTTCGCTAGTCTCTGCTTAGGGCTACATCAACAGCATACAAAGCATAGAAATAGAACTTGAAACTGCTTTATTGTGTCAAGTTTCAAAGAGCTAGCACAAACCGTGTTTGATTTAGAGTTCCAAATACATGTAACCCTATAGGAGAAAACAGAGTGAAACCTAAAAATGAAAACGGTTACTGCAAATGAACGGTTTAACCCAGAAGAACGAAATTTGGTGAGCCATGTGGTTTTGATGTACTGATCATTACCTGAAAGAATCATCAAGATTGGGTGAAAAAATATTTGCTGAGATTTCAGGCAACTCGTAGTTTTTTGGAAGCTTGGCAAACCCTTTCCATGAAAGTGATTTTCACGAGTCTCTGCTTAGGGCTACATCAACAGCAAACAAAGCATAGAGATAGAACTTGAAATTGCTTTATTGTGTCAAGTTTCAAAGAGCTAGCACAAACCGTGTTTGATTTAGAGTTTCAAATACATGTATCCCTATAGGAGAAAACAGAGTGAAACGTCAAAATGAAAACGGTTACTGCAAACGAACGGTTTAACCTAAAAGAACGAAATTTGGTGAGCCAAGTGGTTTTGGTGTACTGATCTTTACCTGAAACAATCATCAAGATTGGGTGAAAAAATGTTTGCTGAGATTTCAGGCAACTCGTAGTTTTTTGGAAGCTTGGCAACCCCTTTCCATGAAAGTGATTTTCGTCAGTCTCTGATTAGGGCTACATCAACAGCAAACAAAGCATAGAGACAGAACGTGAATCTGCTTTATTGTGTCAAGTTTCAAAGAGCTAGCACAATCCGTGTTTGATTTAGAGTTCCAAATACATGTATCCCTATAGGAGAAAACAGAGTGAAACCTAAAAATGAAAACAGTTACTGCAAACGAACGGTTTAACCTAGAAGAACGAAATTTGGTGAGCCAAGTGGTTTTGGTGTACTGATCATTACCTGAAAGAATCATCAAGATTGGGTGAAAAAATGTTTGCTGAGATTTCAGGCAACTCGTAGTTTTTTGGAAGCTTGGCAACCCCTTTCCATGAAAGTGATTTTCGCCAGTCTCTGCTTAGGGCTACATGAACAGCAAAGAAAGCATAGAGATAGAACTGGAAACTGCTTTATTGTGTCAAGTTTCAAAGAGCTAGCACAATCCGTGTTTGATTTAGAGTTCCAAATACATGTATCCCTATAGGAGAAAACAGAGTGAAACCTAAAAATGAAAACGGTTAATACAAAGGAAAGGTTTAACCTAGAAGAACAAAATTTGGTGAGCCAAGTGGTTTTGGTGTACTGATCATTACCTGAAAGAATCATCAAGATTGGTTGAAAAAGTGTTTGCTGAGATTTCAGGCAACTCGTAGGTTTTTTGAAGCTTGGCAACCCCTTTCGATGAAAGTGATTTTCGCCAGTCTCTGCTTATGGCTACATCAACAGCAAACAAAGCATAGAGATAGAACTGGAAACTTCTTTATTGTGTCAAGTTTCAAAGAGCTAGCACAAACCGTGTTTGATTTAGAGTTCCAAATACATGTATCCCTATAGGAGAAAACAGAGTGAAACCAAAAAATGAAAACGGTTACTGCAAACGAACGGTTTAACCTAGAAGAACGAAATTTGGTGAGCCAAGTGGTTTTGGTGTACTGATCATTACCTGAAAGAATCATCAAGATTGGGTGAAAAAATGTTTGCTGAGATTGCAGGCAACTCGTAGTTTTTTGGAAGCTTGGCAACCCCTTTCCATGAAAGTGATTTTCGCCAGTCTCTGCTTAGGGCTACATCAACAGCAAACAAAGCATAGAGATAGAACTGGAAACTGCTTTATTGTGTCAAGTTTCAAAGAGCTAGCACAAACCGTGTTTGATTTAGAGTTCCAAATATATGTATCCCTATAGGAGAAAACAGAGTGAAACCTAAAAATGAAAACGGTTACTACAAATGAACGGTTTAATCTAGAAGACCGAAATTTGGTGATCCAAGTGGTTTTGGTTTACTGATCATTACTTGAAAGAATCATCAAGATTGGGTGAAAAAGTGCTTGCTGAGATTTCAGGCAACTCGTAGTTTTTTGGAAGCTTGGCAACCCCTTTCCATGAAAGTGATTTTCGCCAGTCTCTGCTTAGGGCTAAATCAACAACAAACAAAGCATAGAGATAGAACTTGAAACTGCTTTATTGTGTCAAGTTTCAAAGAGCTAGCACAAACCGTGTTTGATTTAGAGTTCCAAATACATGTTTCCCTATAGGAGAAAACAGAGTGAAACCTAAAAATGCAAACGGTTACTGCAAACGAACGGTTTAACCTAGAAGAACGAAATTTGGTGAGCCAAGTAGTTTTGGTGTACTGATTATTACCTGAAAGAATCATCAAGATTGGGTGAAAAAGGGTTTGCTGAGATTTCAGGCAACTCGTAGTTTTTTGGAAGCTTGGCAACCCCTTTCCTTGAAAGTGATTTTCGCCAGTCTCTGCTTAGGGCTACAACAACAGCAAACAAAGCATAGAGATAGAACTTGAAACTGCTTTATTGTGTCAAGTTTCAAAGAGCTAGCACAAACCGTGTTTGATTTAGTGTTCCAAATACATGTATCCCTATAGGAGAAAACAGAGTGAAACCTAAAAATGAAAACGGTTACTGCAAACAAACGGTTTAATTTAGAAGAACGAAATTTGGTGAGCCAAGTGGTTTTGGTGTACTGATCATTACCTGAAAGAATCATCGAGATTGGGTGAAAAAGTTTTTGCTGAGATTTCAGGCAACTTGTAGTTTTTTGGAAGCTTGGCAACCCCTTTCCATGAAAGTGATTTTCGCCAGTCTCTGCTTAGGGCTACATCAACAGCATACAAAGCATAGAAATAGAACTTGAAACTGCTTTATTGTGTCAAGTTTCAAAGAGCTAGCACAAACCGTGTTTGATTTAGAGTTCCAAATACATGTATCCCTATAGGAGTAAACACAGGGAAACCTAAAAATGAAAACGTTTACTGCAAACGAACGGTTTAACCTAGAAGAACGAAATTTGGTGAGCCAAGTGGTTTTGGTGTACTGATCATTACTTGAAAGAATCATCAAGATTGGGTCAGAAAATGTTTGCTGAGATTTCAGGCAACTCGTAGTTTCTTGGAAGCTTGGCAACCCCTTTCCATGAAAGTGATTTTCGCCAGTCTCTGCTTAGGGCTACATCAACAGCAAACAAAGCATAGAGATAGAACTTGAAACTGCTTTATTGTGTCAAGTTTCAAAGAGCTAGCACAAACCCTGTTTGATTTAGAGTTCCAAATACATGTATCCCTAAAGGAGAAAACAGAGTGAAACCTAAAAATGAAAACGGTTACTGCAAACGAACGGTTTAACCTAGAAGAACGAAATTTGGTTAGCCAAGTGGTTTTGGTGTACTGATCATTACTTGAAAGAATCATCAAGATTGGGTGAGAAAATGTTTGCTGAGATTTCAGGAAACTCGTAATTTTTTGGAAGCTTGGCAACCCTTTTCCATGGATGTGATTTGCGCCAGTCTCTGCCTAGGGCTACATCAACAGCAAACAAACCATAGAGATAGAACTGGAAACTGCTTTATTGTGTCAAGTTTCAAAGAGCTAGCACAAACCGTGTTTGATTTAGAGTTCCAAATACATGTATCCCTATAGGAGAAACCAGAGTGAAACCTAAAAGTGAAAACGGTTACTGCAAACGAACGGTTTAACCTAGAAGAACGAAATTTGGTGAGCCAAGTTGGTTTGGTGTACTGATCATTACCTGAAAGAATCATCAAGATTGGGTGATAAAATGTTTGCTGAGATTTTAGGCAACTCGTAGTTTTTTGGAAGCTTGGCAACCCCTTTCCATGAAAGTGATTTTCACCAGTCTCTGCTTAGGGCTACATCAACAGCAAACAAAGCATAGAGATAGAACTTGAAATTCCTTTATTGTGTCAAGTTTCAAAGAGCTAGCACAAACCGTGTTTGATTTAGAGTTCCAAATACATGTATCCCTATAGGAGAAAACAGAGTGAAACCTAAAAATGAAAACGGTTAATGCAAACGAAACGTTTAACCTAGAAGAATGAAATTTAGTGAGCCAAATTGGTTTGGTGTACTGATCATTACCTAAAAGAATCATCAAGATTGGGTGAGAAAATGTTTGCTGAGATTTCAGGAAACTCGTAGTTTTATGGAAGCTTGGCAACCCCTTTCCATGAAAGTGATTTTCGCCAGTCTCTGCTTAGGGCTACATCAACAGCAAACAAAGCATAGAGATAGAACTGGAAACTGCTTTATTGTGTCAAGTTTCAAAGAGCTAGCACAAACCGTGTTTGATTTAGAGTTCCAAATACATGTATCCCTATAGGAGAAAACAGAGTGAAACCTAAAATTGAAAACGGTTACTGCAAACGAACGGATTAACCTAGAAGAACAAAATTTGGTGAGCCGAGTGGTTTGGTGTACTGATCATTACCTGAAAGAATCATCAAGATTGGGTGAAAGAATGTTTGCTGAGATTTCAGGCAACTCGTAGTTTTTTGGAACCTTGGCAACCCCTTTCCATGAAAGTGATTTTCTCCAGTCTCTGCTTAGGGCTACATCAACAGCAAACAAAGCTTGGAGATAGAACTGGAAACTGCTTTATTGTGTCAAGTTTCAAAGAGCTAGCACAAACCGTGTTTGATTTAGAGTTCCAAATACATGTATCCCTATAGAAGAAAACAGAGTGAAACCTAAAAATGAAAACGGTTACTGCAAACGAACGGTTTAACCTAGAAGATCGAAATTTGGTGAGCCAAGTGGTTTTGGTTTACTGATCATTACCTGAAAGAATCATCAAGATTGGGTGAAAAAATGTTTGCTGAGATTTCAGGCAACTCGTAGTTTTTTGGAAGCTTGGCAACCCCTTTCCATGAAAGTGATTTTCCCCAGTCTCTGCTTAGGGCTACCTCAACATCAAACAAAGCATAGAGAAAGAACTTGAAACTGCTTTATTGTGTCAAGTTTCAAAGAGCTAGCAGAAACCGTGTTTGATTTACAGTTCCAAATACATGTATCCCTATAGGAGAAAACAGAGTGAAACCTAAAAATGAAAACGGTTACTGCAAACGAACGGTTTAACCTAGAAGAACAAAATTTGGTGTGCCAAGTGGTTTTGGTGTACTAATCATTACCTGAAAGAATCATCAAGATTGGGTGAAAAAGTGTTTGCTGAGATTTCAGGAAACTCGTAGTTTTTTGGAAGCTTGGCAACCCCTTTCCATGAAAGTGATTTTCGCCAGTCTCCGCTTAGGGCTATATCAACAGCAAACAAAGCACAGAGATAGAAGTTGAAATTGATTTATTGTGTCAAGTTTCAAAGAGCTAGTACAAACCGTGTTTCATTTAGAGTTCCAAATACATGTATCCCTATAGGAGAAAACATAGTGAAACCTAAAAATGAAAATAGTTACTGCAAACGACCGGTTTAACCTAGAAGAATGAAATTTGGTGAGCCAAGTGGTTTTGGTGTACTGATCATTACCTGAAAGAATCATCAAGATTGGGTGAAAAAATGTTTGCTGAGATTTCAGGGAACTCGTAGTTTTTTGGAAGCTTGGCAACCCCTTTCCATGGAAGTGATTTTCACGAGTCTCTGCTTAGGGCTACATCAACAGCAAACAAAGCATAGAGATAGAACTTGAAATTACTTTATTGTGTCAAGTTTCAAAGAGCTAGCACAAACCGTGTTTGATTTACAGTTCCAAATACATGTAACCCTATAGGAGAAAACAGAGTGAAACCTAAAAATGAAAACAGTTACTGCAAACGAACGGTTTAACCTAGAAGAATGAAATTTGGTGAGCCAAGTGGTTTTGGTGTACTGATCATTACCTGAAAGAATCATCAAGATTGGGTGAAAAAATGTTTGCTGAGATTTCAGGGAACTCGTAGTTTTTTGGAAGCTTGGCAACCCCTTTCCATGAAAGTGATTTTCCCCAGTCTGTGCTTAGGGCTACATCAACAGCAAACAAAGCATAGAGATAGAACTGGAAACTGCTTTATTGTGTCAAGTTTCAAAGAGCTAGCACAAACCGTGTTTGATTTAGAGTTCCAAATACATGTATCCCTATAGGAGAAAACAGAGTGAAACCTAAAAATGAAAACGGTTACTGCAAACGAACGGTTTAACCTAGAAGAACGAAATTTGGTGAGCCAAGTTTGTTTGGTGTACTGATCATTACCTGAATGAATCATCAAGATTGGGTTATAGAATGTTTGCTGAGATTTCAGGCAACTCGTAGTTTTTTGGAAGCTTGGCAACCCCTTTCCATGAAAGTGATTTTCACGAGTCTCTGCTTAGGGCTACATCAACAGCAAACAAAGCATAGAGATAGAACTGGAAATTGCTTTATTGTGTCAAGTTTCAAAGAGCTAGCACAAACCGTGTTTGATTTAGAGTTCCAAATACATGTATCCCTATAGGAGAAAACAGAGTGAAACCTAAAAATGAAAACGGTTACTGCAAACGAACGGTTTAACCTAGAAGAACGAAATTTGGTGAGCCAAGTGGTTTTTGTTGTACTGATCATTACCTGAAAGAATCATCAAGATTGGATGAAAAAGTGTTTGCTGAGATTTCAGGCAACTCGTAGTTTTTTGGAAGCTTGGCAACCCCTTTCCATGAAAGTGATTTTCGCCAGTCTCTGCTTAGGGCTACATCAACAGCAAACAAAGCATAGAGATAGAACTTGAAACTGCTTAATTGTGTCAAGTTTCAAAGAGCTAGCACAAACCGTGTTTGATTTAGAGTTCCAAATACATGTATCCCTATAGGAGAAAACAGAGTGAAACCTAAAAATGAAAACGGTTACTGCAAACGAAAGGTTTAACCTAGAAGAACGAAATTTGGTGAGCCAAGTTGGTTTGGTGTACTGATCATTACCTGAAAGAATCATCAAGATTGGGTGAGAAAATGTTTGCTGAGATTTCAGGCAACTCGTAGTTTTTTGGAAGCTTGGCAAGCCCTTTTCATGAAAGTGATTTTCGCCAGTCTCTGCTTAGGGCTACATCCACAGCAAACAAACCATAGAGATAGAACTAGAAACTGCTTTATTGAGTAAAGTTTCAAAGAGCTAGAACAAACCGTGTTTGATTTAGAGTTCCAAATACATGTATCCCTATAGGAGAAAACAGAGTGAAACCTAAAAATGCAAACGGTTACTGCAAACGAACGGTTTAACCTAGAAGAACGAAATTTGGTGAGCCAAGTGGTTTTGGTGTACTGATCATTACCTGAAAGAATCATCAAGATTGGGTGAAAGAATGTTTGCTGAGATTTCAGGCAACTCGTAGTTTTTTGGAACCTTGGCAACCCCTTTCCATGAAAGTGATTTTCGCCAGTCTCTGCTTAGGGCTACATCAACAGCAAACAAAGCATAGAGATAGAACTGGAAACTGCTTTATTGTGTCAAGTTTCAAAGAGCTAGCACAAACCGTGTTTGATTTAGAGTTCCAAATACATGTATCCCTATAGGAGAAAACAGAGTGAAACCTAAAAATGAAAACGGTTACTGCAAACGAACGGTTTAACCTAGAAGATCGAAATTTGGTGAGCCAAGTGGTTTTGGTTTACTGATCATTACATGAAAGAATCATCAAGATTGGGTGAAAAAAATGTTTGCTGAGATTTCAGGCAACTCGTAGTTTTTTGGAAGCTTGGCAACCCCTTTCCATGAAAGTGATTTTCGCCAGTCTCTCCTTAGGGCTACCTCAACATCAAACAAAGCATAGAGAAAGAACTTGAAACTGCTTTATTGTGTCAAGTTTCAAACAGCTAGCACAAACCGTGTTTGATTTAGAGTTCCAAATACATGTATCCCTATAGGAGAAAACAGAGTGAAACCTAAAAATGAAAACGGTTACTGCAAACGAACGGTTTAACCTAGAAGAACAAAATTTGGTGAGCCAAGTGGTTTTGGTGTACTGATCATTACCTGAAAGAATCATCAAGATTGGGTGAAAAAGTGTTTGCTGAGATTTCAGGCAACTCGTAGTTTATTGGAAGCTTGGCAACCCTTTCGATGAAAGTGATTTTCGCCAGTCTCTGCTTAGGGCTACATCAACAGCAAACAAAGCATAGAGATAGAACTTGAAACTGCTTAATTGTGTCAAGTTTCAAAGAGCTAGCACAAACCGTGTTTGATTTAGAGTTCCAAATACATGTATCCCTATAGGAGAAAACAGAGTGAAACCTAAAAATGAAAACAGTTACTGCAAACGAACGGTTTAACCTAGAAGAATGAAATTTGGTGAGCCAAGTGGTTTTGGTGTACTGATCATTACCTGAAAGAATCATCAAGATTGGGTGAAAAAATGTTTGCTGAGATTTCAGGGAACTCGTAGTATTTTGGAAGCTTGGCAACCCCTTTCCATGAAAGTGATTTTCCCCAGTCTGTGCTTAGGGCTACATCAACAGCAAACAAAGCATAGAGATAGAACTGGAAACTGCTTTATTGTGTCAAGTTTCAAAGAGCTAGCACAAACCGTGTTTGATTTAGAGTTCCAAATACATGTATCCCTATAGGAGAAAACAGAGTGAAACCTAAAAATGAAAACGGTTACTGCAAACGAACGGTTTAACCTAGAAGAACGAAATTTGGTGAGCCAAGTTTGTTTGGTGTACTGATCATTACCTGAATGAATCATCAAGATTGGGTTATAAAATGTTTGCTGAGATTTCAGGCAACTTTTAGTTTTTTGGAAGCTTGGCAACCCCTTTCCATGAAAGTGATTTTCACGAGTCTCTGCTTAGGGCTACATCAACAGCAAACAAAGCATAGAGATAGAACTGGAAATTGCTTTATTGTGTCAACTTTCAAAGAGCTAGCACAAACCGTGTTTGATTTAGAGTTCCAAATACATGTATCCCTATAGGAGAAAACAGAGTGAAACCTAAAAATGAAAACGGTTACTGCAAACGAACGGTTTAACCTAGAAGAACGAAATTTGGTGAGCCAAGTGGTTTTGGTGTACTGATCATTACCTGAAAGAATCATCAAGATTGGGTGAAAAAGTGTTTGCTGAGATTTCAGGCAACTCGTAGTTTTTTGGAAGCTTGGCAACCCCTTTCCATGAAAGTGATTTTCGCCAGTCTCTGCTTAGGGCTACATCAACAGCAAACAAAGCATAGAGATAGAACTTGAAACTGCTTAATTGTGTCAAGTTTCAAAGAGCTAGCACAAACCGTGTTTGATTTAGAGTTCCAAATACATGTATCCCTATAGGAGAAAACAGAGTGAAACCTAAAAATTGAAACGGTTACTGCAAACGAAAGGTTTAACCTAGAAGAACGAAATTTGGTGAGCCAAGTTGGTTTGGTGTACTGATCATTACCTGAAAGAATCATCAAGATTGGGTGAGAAAATGTTTGCTGAGATTTCAGGCAACTCGTAGTTTTTTGGAAGCTTGGCAAGCCCTTTTCATGAAAGTGATTTTCGCCAGTCTCTGCTTAGGGCTACATCCACAGCAAACAAACCATAGAGATAGAACTAGAAACTGCTTTATTGTGTAAAGTTTCAAAGAGCTAGAACAAACCGTGTTTGATTTAGAGTTCCAAATACATGTATCCCTATAGGAGAAAACAGAGTGAAACCTAAAAATGCAAACGGTTACTGCAAACGAACGGTTTAACCTAGAAGAACGAAATTTGGTGAGCCAAGTGGTTTTGGTGTACTGATCATTACCTGAAAGAATCATCAAGATTGGGTGAAAGAATGTTTGCTGAGATTTTAGGCAACTCGTAGTTTTTTGGAACCTTGGCAACCCCTTTCCATGAAAGTGATTTTCGCCAGTCTCTGCTTAGGGCTACATCAACAGCAAACAAAGCATAGAGATAGAACTGGAAACTGCTTTATTGTGTCAAGTTTCAAAGAGCTAGCACAAACCGTGTTTGATTTAGAGTTCCAAATACATGTATCCCTATAGGAGAAAACAGAGTGAAACCTAAAAATGAAAACGGTTACTGCAAACGAACGGTTTAACCTAGAAGATCGAAATTTGGTGAGCCAAGTGGTTTTGGTTTACTGATCATTACATGAAAGAATCATCAAGATTGGGTGAAAAAATGTTTGCTGAGATTTCAGGCAACTCGTAGTTTTTTGGAAGCTTGGCAACCCCTTTCCATGAAAGTGATTTTCGCCAGTCTCTCCTTAGGGCTACCTCAACATCAAACAAAGCATAGAGAAAGAACTTGAAACTGCTTTATTGTGTCAAGTTTCAAACAGCTAGCACAAACCGTGTTTGATTTAGAGTTCCAAATACATGTATCCCTATAGGAGAAAACAGAGTGAAACCTAAAAATGAAAACGGTTACTGCAAACGAACGGTTTAACCTAGAAGAACAAAATTTGGTGAGCCAAGTGGTTTTGGTGTACTGATCATTACCTGAAAGAATCATCAAGATTGGGTGAAAAAGTGTTTGCTGAGATTTCAGGCAACTCGTAGTTTATTGGAAGCTTGGCAACCCCTTTCGATGAAAGTGATTTTCGCCAGTCTCTGCTTAGGGCTACATCAACAGCAAACAAAGCATAGAGATAGAACTTGAAACTGCTTAATTGTGTCAAGTTTCAAAGAGCTAGCACAAACCGTGTTTGATTTAGAGTTCCAAATACATGTATCCCTATAGGAGAAAACAGAGTGAAACCTAAAAATGAAAACGGTTACTGCAAACGAACGGTTTAACCTAGAAGAACGAAATTTGGTGAGCCAAGTTGGTTTGGTGTACTGATCATTACCTGAAAGAATCATCAAGATTGGGTTATAAAATGTTTGCTGAGATTTCAGGCAACTCGTAGTTTTTTGGAAGCTTGGCACCCCTTTCCATGAAAGTGATTTTCACGAGTCTCTGCTTAGGGCTACATCAACAGCAAACAAAGCATAGAGATAGAACTGGAAATTGCTTTATTGTGTCAAGTTTCAAAGAGCTAGCACAAACCGTGTTTGATTTACAGTTCCAAATACATGTATCCCTATAGAAGAAAACATAGTGAAACCTAAAAATGAAAACGGTTACTGCAAACGAACGGTTTAACCTAGAAGAACGAAATTTGGTGAGCCAAGTGGTTTTGGTGTACTGATAATTACCTGAAAGAATCATCAAGATTGGGTGAAAAAGTGTTTGCTGAGATTTCAGGCAACTCGTAGTTTTTTTGAAGCTTTGCAACCCCTTTCGATGAAAGTGATTTTCGCCAGTCTCTGCTTAGGGCTACATCAACAGCAAACAAAGCATAGAGATAGAACTTGAAACTGCTTTATTGTGTCAAGTTTCAAAGAGCTAGCACAAACCGTGTTTGATTTAGAGTTCCAAATACATGTATCCCTATAGGAGAAAACAGAGTGAAACCTAAAAATGAAAACGGTTACTGCAAACGAAAGGTTTAACCTAGAAGAACGAAATTTGGTGAGCCAAGTTGGTTTGGTGTACTGATCATTACCTGAAAGAATCATCAAGATTGGGTGATAAAATGTTTGCTGAGATTTCAGGCAACTCGTAGTTTGTTGGAAGCTTGGCAAGCCCTTTTCATGAAAGTGATTTTCGCCAGTCTCTGCTTAGGGCTACATCCACAGCAAACAAACCATAGAGATAGAACTAGAAACTGCTTTATTGTGTTAAATTTCAAATAGCTAGCACAAACCGTGTTTGATTTAGAGTTCCAAATACATGTATCCCTATTGGAGAAAACAGAGTGAAACCTAAAAATGAAAACGGTTACTGCAAACGAACGGTTTAACCTAGAAGAACGAAATTTGGTGAGCCAAGTGGTTTTGGTGTACTGATCATTTCCTGAAAGAATCATCAAGATTGGGTGAAAGAATGTTTGCTGAGATTTCAGGCAACTCGTAGTTTTTTGGAACCTTGGCAACCCCTTTCCATGAAAGTGATTTTCGCCAGTCTCTGCTTAGGGCTACATCAACAGCAAACAAAGCATAGAGATCGAACTGGAAACTGCTTTATTGTGTCAAGTTTCAAAGAGCTAGCACAAACCGTGTTTGATTTAGAGTTCCAAATACATGTATCCCTATAGGAGAAAACAGAGTGAAACCTAAAAATGAAAACGGTTACTGCAAACGAACGGTTTAACCTAGAAGATCGAAATTTGGTGAGCCAAGTGGTTTTGGTTTACTGATCATTACATGAAAGAATCATCAAGATTGGGTGAAAAAATGTTTGCTGAGATTTCAGGCAACTCGTAGTTTTTTGGAAGCTTGGCAACCCCTTTCCATGAAAGTGATTTTCGCCAGTCTCTCCTTAGGGCAACCTCAACATCAAACAATCCATAGAGAAAGAACTAGAAACTGCTTTATTGTGTCAAGTTTCAAACAGCTAGCACAAACCGTGTTTGATTTAGAGTTCCAAATACATGTATCCCTATAGGAGAAAACAGAGTGAAACCTAAAAATGAAAACGGTTACTGCAAACGAACGGTTTAACCTAGAAGAACAAAATTTGGTGAGCCAAGTAGTTTTGGTGTACTGATCATTACCTGAAAGAATCATCAAGATTGGGTGAAAAAGTGTTTGCTGAGATTTCAGGCAACTCGTAGTTTATTGGAAGCTTGGCAACCCCTTTCGATGAAAGTGATTTTCGCCAGTCTCTGCTTAGGGCTACATCAACAGCAAACAAAGCATAGAGATAGAACTTGAAACTGCTTAATTGTGTCAAGTTTCAAAGAGCTAGCACAAACCGTGTTTGATTTAGAGTTCCAAATACATGTATCCCTAAAGGAGAAAACAGAGTGAAACCTAAAAATGAAAACGGTTACTGCAAACGAACGGTTTAACCTAGAAGAACGAAATTTGGTGAGCCAAGTTGGTTTGGTGTACTGATCATTACCTGAAAGAATCATCAAGATTGGGTTATAAAATGTTTGCTGAGATTTCAGGCAACTCGTAGTTTTTTGGAAGCTTGGCACCCCTTTCCATGAAAGTGATTTTCACGAGTCTCTGCTTAGGGCTACATCAACAGCAAACAAAGCATAGAGATAGAACTGGAAATTGCTTTATTGTGTCAAGTTTCAAAGAGCTAGCACAAACCGTGTTTGATTTACAGTTCCAAATACATGTATCCCTATAGGAGAAAACATAGTGAAACCTAAAAATGAAAACGGTTACTGCAAACGAACGGTTTAACCTAGAAGAACGAAATTTGGTGAGCCAAGTGGTTTTGGTGTACTGATAATTACCTGAAAGAATCATCAAGATTGGGTGAAAAAGTGTTTGCTGAGATTTCAGGCAACTCGTAGTTTATTGGAAGCTTGGCAACCCCTTTCGATGAAAGTGATTTTCGCCAGTCTCTGCTTAGGGCTACATCAACAGCAAACAAAGCATAGAGATAGAACTTGAAACTGCTTAATTGTGTCAAGTTTCAAAGAGCTAGCACAAACCGTGTTTGATTTAGAGTTCCAAATACATGTATCCCTATAGGAGAAAACAGAGTGAAACCTAAAAATGAAAACGGTTACTGCAAACGAACGGTTTAACCTAGAAGAACGAAATTTGGTGAGCCAAGTTGGTTTGGTGTACTGATCATTACCTGAAAGAATCATCAAGATTGGGTTATAAAATGTTTGCTGAGATTTCAGGCAACTCGTAGTTTTTTGGAAGCTTGGCACCCCTTTCCATGAAAGTGATTTTCACGAGTCTCTGCTTAGGGCTACATCAACAGCAAACAAAGCATAGAGATAGAACTGGAAATTGCTTTATTGTGTCAAGTTTCAAAGAGCTAGCACAAACCGTGTTTGATTTACAGTTCCAAATACATGTATCCCTATAGGAGAAAACATAGTGAAACCTAAAAATGAAAACGGTTACTGCAAACGAACGGTTTAACCTAGAAGAACGAAATTTGGTGAGCCAAGTGGTTTTGGTGTACTGATAATTACCTGAAAGAATCATCAAGATTGGGTGAAAAAGTGTTTGCTGAGATTTCAGGCAACTCGTAGTTTTTTTGAAGCTTGGCAACCCCTTTCGATGAAAGTGATTTTCGCCAGTCTCTGCTTAGGGCTACATCAACAGCAAACAAAGCATAGAGATAGAACTTGAAACTGCTTTATTGTGTCAAGTTTCAAAGAGCTAGCACAAACCGTGTTTGATTTAGAGTTCCAAATACATGTATCCCTATAGGAGAAAACAGAGTGAAACCTAAAAATGAAAACGGTTACTGCAAACGAAAGGTTTAACCTAGAAGAACGAAATTTGGTGAGCCACGTTGGTTTGGTGTACTGATCATTACCTGAAAGAATCATCAAGATTGGGTGATAAAATGTTTGCTGAGATTTCAGGCAACTCGTAGTTTGTTGGAAGCTTGGCAACCCCTTCAATGAAAGTGATTTTCGCCAGTCTCTGCTTAGGGCTACATCAACAGCAAACAAAGCATAGAGATAGAACTTGAAACTGCTTTATTGTGTCAAATTTCAAATAGCTAGCACAAACCGTGTTTGATTTAGAGTTCCAAATACATGCATCCCTATAGGAGAAAACAGAGTGAAACCTAAAAATGAAAACGGTTACTGCAAACGAACGGTTTAACCTAGAAGAACAAAATTTGGTGAGCCAAGTGCTTTTGGTGTACTGATCATTTCCTGAAAGAATCATCAAGATTGGGTGAAAGAATGTTTGCTGAGATTTCAGGCAACTCGTAGTTTTTTGGAACCTTGGCAACCCCTTTCCATGAAAGTGATTTTCGCCAGTCTCTGCTTAGGGCTACATCAACAGCAAACAAAGCATAGAGATAGAACTGGAAACTGCTTTATTGTGTCAAGTTTCAAAGAGCTAGCACAAACCGTGTTTGATTTAGAGTTCCAAATACATGTATCCCTATAGGAGAAAACAGAGTGAAACCTAAAAATGAAAACGGTTACTGCAAACGAACGGTTTAACCTAGAAGATCGAAATTTGGTGAGCCAAGTGGTTTTGGTTTACTGATCATTACCTGAAAGAATCATCAAGATTGGGTGAAAAAATGTTTGCTGAGATTTCAGGCAACTCGTAGTTTTTTGGAAGCTTGGCAACCCCTTTCCATGAAAGTGATTTTCGCCAGTCTCTCCTTAGGGCTACCTCAACATCAAACAAAGCATAGAGAAAGAACTTGAAACTGCTTTATTGTGTCAAGTTTCAAAGAGCTAGCACAACCCGTGTTTGATTTAGAGTTCCAAATACATGTATCCCTATAGGAGAAAACAGAGTGAAACCTAAAAATGAAAACGGTTACTGCAAACGAACGGTTTAACCTAGAAGAACAAAATTTGGTCAGCCAAGTGGTTTTCGTGTACTGATCATTACCTGAAAGAATCATCAAGATTGGGTGAAAAAGTGTTTGCTGAGATTTCAGGCAACTCGTAGTTTTTTGGAAGCTTGGCAACCCCTTTCCATGAAAGTGATTTTCGCCAGTCTCTGCTTAGGGCTACATCAACAGCAAACAAAGCATAGAGATAGAACTTGAAACTGCTTTATTGTGTCAAGTTTCAAAGAGCTAGCACAAACCGTGTTTGATTTAGAGTTCCAAATAGATGTATCCTTATAGGAGAAAACAGAGTGAAACCTAAAAATGAAAACGGTTACTGCAAACGAACGGTTTAACCTAGAAGAACAAAATTTGGTGAGCCAAGTGGTTTTGGTGTACTGATCATTACCTGAAAGAATCATCAAGATTGGGTGAAAAAGTGTTTGCTGAGATTTCAGGCAACTCGTAGTTTTTTGGAAGCTTGGCAACCCCTTTCCATGAAAGTGATTTTCGCCAGTCTCTTCTTAGGGCTACATCAACAGCAAACAAAGCATAGAGAGAGACCTGGAAACTGCTTTATTGTGTCAAGTTTCAAAGAGCTAGCACAAACCGTGTTTGATTTAGAGTTCCAAATACATGTATCCCTATAGGAGAAAACAGAGTGAAACCTAAAAATGAAAACGGTTACTGGAAACGAACGGTTTAACCTAGAAGAACGAAATTTGGTGAGCCAAGTGGTTTTGGTGTACTGATCATTAACTGAAAGAATCATCAAGATTGGGTAAAATAATGTTTGCTGAGATTTCAGGCAACTCGTAGTTTTTTGGAAGCTTGGCAACCCCTTTCCCTGAAAGTGATTTTCGCCAGTCTCTGCTTAGGGCTACATCAACAGCAAACAAAGCATAGAGATAGAACTTGAAACTGCTTTATTGTGTCAAGTTTCAAAAAGCTAGCACAAGCCGTGTTTGATTTAGAGTTCCAATTACTTGTATCCGTAGAGGAGAAAACAGAGTGAAACCTAAAAATGAAAACGGTTACTGGAAACGAACGGTTTAACCTAGAAGAACGAAATTTGGTGAGCCAAGTGGTTTTGGTGTACTGATCATTTCCTGAAAGAATCATCAAGATTGGGTGAAAGAATGTTTGCTGAGATTTCAGGCAACTCGTAGTTTTTTGGAACCTTGGCAACCCCTTTCCATGAAAGTGATTTTCGCCAGTCTCTGCTTAGGGCTACATCAACAGCAAACAAAGCATAGAGATAGAACTGGAAACTGCTTTATTGTGTCAAGTTTCAAAGAGCTAGCACAAACCGTGTTTGATTTAGAGTTCCAAATACATGTATCCCTATAGGAGAAAACAGAGTGAAACCTAAAAATGAAAACGGTTACTGCAAACGAACGGTTTAACCTAGAAGATCGAAATTTGGTGAGCCAAGTGGTTTTGGTTTACTGATCATTACCTGAAAGAATCATCAAGATTGGGTGAAAAAATGTTTGCTGAGATTTCAGGCAACTCGTAGTTTTTTGGAAGCTTGGCAACCCCTTTCCATGAAAGTGATTTTCGCCAGTCTCTCCTTAGGGCTACCTCAACATCAAACAAAGCATAGAGAAAGAACTTGAAACTGCTTTATTGTGTCAAGTTTCAAAGAGCTAGCACAACCCGTGTTTGATTTAGAGTTCCAAATACATGTATCCCTATAGGAGAAAACAGAGTGAAACCTAAAAATGAAAACGGTTACTGCAAACGAACGGTTTAACCTAGAAGAACAAAATTTGGTCAGCCAAGTGGTTTTCGTGTACTGATCATTACCTGAAAGAATCATCAAGATTGGGTGAAAAAGTGTTTGCTGAGATTTCAGGCAACTCGTAGTTTTTTGGAAGCTTGGCAACCCCTTTCCATGAAAGTGATTTTCGCCAGTCTCTGCTTAGGGCTACATCAACAGCAAACAAAGCATAGAGATAGAACTTGAAACTGCTTTATTGTGTCAAGTTTCAAAGAGCTAGCACAAACCGTGTTTGATTTAGAGTTCCAAATAGATGTATCCTTATAGGAGAAAACAGAGTGAAACCTAAAAATGAAAACGGTTACTGCAAACGAACGGTTTAACCTAGAAGAACAAAATTTGGTGAGCCAAGTGGTTTTGGTGTACTGATCATTACCTGAAAGAATCATCAAGATTGGGTGAAAAAGTGTTTGCTGAGATTTCAGGCAACTCGTAGTTTTTTGGAAGCTTGGCAACCCCTTTCCATGAAAGTGATTTTCGCCAGTCTCTTCTTAGGGCTACATCAACAGCAAACAAAGCATAGAGAGAGACCTGGAAACTGCTTTATTGTGTCAAGTTTCAAAGAGCTAGCACAAACCGTGTTTGATTTAGAGTTCCAAATACATGTATCCCTATAGGAGAAAACAGAGTGAAACCTAAAAATGAAAACGGTTACTGGAAACGAACGGTTTAACCTAGAAGAACGAAATTTGGTGAGCCAAGTGGTTTTGGTGTACTGATCATTAACTGAAAGAATCATCAAGATTGGGTAAAATAATGTTTGCTGAGATTTCAGGCAACTCGTAGTTTTTTGGAAGCTTGGCAACCCCTTTCCCTGAAAGTGATTTTCGCCAGTCTCTGCTTAGGGCTACATCAACAGCAAACAAAGCATAGAGATAGAACTTGAAACTGCTTTATTGTGTCAAGTTTCAAAAAGCTAGCACAAGCCGTGTTTGATTTAGAGTTCCAATTACTTGTATCCGTAGAGGAGAAAACAGAGTAAAACCTAAAAATGAAATAGGTTACTGCAAACGAACGGTTTAACCTAGAAGAACGAAATTTGGTGAGCCAAGTGGTTTTTGTGTACTGATCATTACTTGAGAGAATCATCAAGATTGGGTGAAAAAATGTTTGCTGAGATTTCAGGCAAATCGTCGTTTTTTGGAAGCTTGGCAACCCCTTTCCATGAAAATGATTTTCGCCAGTCTCTGCTTAGGGCTACATCAACAGCAAACAAAGCATAGAGATAGAACTTGAAACTGCTTTATTGTGTCAAGTTTCAAAGAGGTAGCACAAACCGTGTTTGATTTAGAGTTCCAAATACATGTATCCCTATAGGAGAAAACAGAGTGAAACCTAAAAATGAAAACGGTTACTGCAAACGAACGGTTTAACCTAAAAGAACGAAATTTGGTGAGCCAAGTGGTTTTGGTGTGCTGATCATTACCTGAAAGAATCATCAAGATTGAGTGAAAAAATGTTTGCTGAGATTTCAGGCAACTCGTAGTTTTTTGGAAGCTTGGCAACCCCTTTCCATGAAAGTGATTTTCGCCAGTCTCTCCTTAGGGCTACCTCAACATCAAACAAAGCATAGAGAAAGAACATGAAACTGCTTTATTGTGTCAAGTTTCAAAGAGCTAGCACAAACCGTGTTTGATTTAGAGTTCCAAATACATGTATCCCTATAGGAGAAAACAGAGTGAAACCTAAAAATGAAAACGGTTACTGCAAACGAACGGTTTAACCTAGAAGAACAAAATTTGGTGAGCCAAGTGGTTTTGGTGTACTGATCATTACCTGAAAGAATCATCAAGATTGGGTGAAAAAATGTTTGCTGAGATTTCAGGCAACTCGTAGTTTTTTGGAATCTTGGCAACCCCTTTCGATGAAAGTGATTTTCGCCAGTCTCTGCTTAGGGCTACATCAACAGCAAACAAAGCATAGAGATAGAACTTGAAACTGCTTTATTGTGTCAAGTTTCAAAGAGCTAGCACAAACCGTGTTTGATTTAGAGTTCCAAATACATGTATCCCTATAGGAGAAAACAGAGTGAAACCTAAAAATGAAAACGGTTACTGCAAACGAACGGTTTAACCTAGAAGAACAAAATTTGGTGAGCCAAGTGGTTTTGGTGTACTGATCATTACCTGAAAGAATCATCAAGATTGGGTGAAAAAGTGTTTGCTGAGATTTCAGGCAACTCGTAGTTTTTTGGAAGCTTGGCAACCCCTTTCCATGAAAGTGATTTTCGCCAGTCTCTGCTTAGGGCTACATCAACAGCAAACAAAGCATAGAGACAGAACTGGAAACTGCTTTATTGTGTCAAGTTTCAAAGAGCTAGCACAAACCGTGTTCGATTTAGAGTTTCAAATACATGTATCCCTATAGGAGAAAACAGAGTGAAACCTAAAAATGAAAACGGTTACTGCAAAGGAACGGTTTAACCTAGAAGAACGAAATTTGGTGAGCCAAGTGGTTTTGGTGTACTGATCATTACCTGAAAGAATCATCAAGATTGGGTGAAAAAGTGTTTGCTGAGATTTCAGGCAACTCGTAGTTTTTTGGAAGCTTGGCAACCCCTTTCCCTGAAAGTGATTTTCGCCAGTCTCTGCTTAGGGCTACATCAACAGCAAACAAAGCATAGAGAGAGAACTTGAAACTGCTTTATTGTGTCAAGTTTCAAAAAGCTAGCACAAACCGTGTTTGATTTAGAGTTCCAAATACATGTATCCCTATAGGAGAAAACAGAGTGAAACCTAAAAATGAAAACGGTTACTGCAAACGAACGGTTTAACCTAGAAGAACAAAATTTGGTGAGCCAAGTGGTTTTGGTGTACTGATCATTACCTGAAAGAATCATCAAGATTGAGTGAAAAAATGTTTGCTGAGATTTCAGGCAACTCGTAGTTTTTTGGAAGCTTGGCAACCCCTTTCCATGAAAGTGATTTTCGCCAGTCTCTGCTTAGGGCTACATCAACAGCAAACAAAGCATATAGAGAGAACTGGAAACTGCTTTATTGTGTCAAGTTTCAAAGAGCTAGCACAAACCGTGTTTGATTTAGAGTTCCAAATACATGTATCCCTATAGGAGAAAACAGAGTGAAACCTAAAAATGAAAACGGTTACTGCAAACGAACGGTTTAACCTAGAAGAACAAAATTTGGTGAGCCAAGTGGTTTTGGTGTACTGATCATTACCTGAAAGAATCATCAAGATTGAGTGAAAAAATGTTTGCTGAGATTTCAGGCAACTAGTAGTTTTTTGGAAGCTTGGCAACCCCTTTCCCTGAAAGTGATTTTCGCCAGTCTCTGCTTAGGGCTACATCAACAGCAAACAAAGCATAGAGATAGAACTTGAAACTGCTTTATTGTGTCAAGTTTCAAAAAGCTAGCACAAACCGTGTTTGATTAAGAGTTCCAATTACTTGTATCCGTAGAGGAGAAAACAGAGTAAAACCTAAAAATGAAATAGGTTACTGCAAACGAACGGTTTAACCTAGAAGAACGAAATTTGGTGAGCCAAGTGGTTTTTGTGTACTGATCATTACTTGAGAGAATCATCAAGATTGGGTGAAAAAATGTTTGCTGAGATTTCAGGCAAATCGTCGTTTTTTGGAAGCTTGGCAACCCCTTTCCATGAAAATGATTTTCGCCAGTCTCTGCTTAGGGCTACATCAACAGCAAACAAAGCATAGAGATAGAACTTGAAACTGCTTTATTGTGTCAAGTTTCAAAGAGCTAGCACAAACCGTGTTTGATTTAGAGTTCCAAATACATGTATCCCTATAGGAGAAAACAGAGTGAAACCTAAAAATGAAAACGGTTACTGCAAACGAACGGTTTAACCTAAAAGAACGAAATTTGGTGAGCCAAGTGGTTTTGGTGTGCTGATCATTACCTGAAAGAATCATCAAGATTGAGTGAAAAAATGTTTGCTGAGATTTCAGGCAACTCGTAGTTTTTTGGAAGCTTGGCAACCCCTTTCCATGAAAGTGATTTTCGCCAGTCTCTCCTTAGGGCTACCTCAACATCAAACAAAGCATAGAGAAAAAACATGAAACTGCTTTATTGTGTCAAGTTTCAAAGAGCTAGCACAAACCGTGTTTGATTTAGAGTTCCAAATACATGTATCCCTATAGGAGAAAACAGAGTGAAACCTAAAAATGAAAACGGTTACTGCAAACGAACGGTTTAACCTAGAAGAACAAAATTTGGTGAGCCAAGTGTTTTTGGTGTACTGATCATTACCTGAAAGAATCATCAAGATTGGGTGAAAAAATGTTTGCTGAGATTTCAGGCAACTCGTAGTTTTTTGGAATCTTGGCAACCCCTTTCGATGAAAGTGATTTTCGCCAGTCTCTGCTTAGGGCTACATCAACAGCAAACAAAGCATAGAGATAGAACTTGAAACTGCTTTATTGTGTCAAGTTTCAAAGAGCTAGCACAAACCGTGTTTGATTTAGAGTTCCAAATAAATGTATCCCTATAGGAGAAAACAGAGTGAAACCTAAAAATGAAAACGGTTACTGCAAATGAACGGTTTAACCTAGAAGAACAAAATTTGGTGAGCCAAGTGGTTTTGGTGTACTGATCATTACCTGAAAGAATCATCAAGATTGGGTGAAAAAGTGTTTGCTGAGATTTCAGGCAACTCGTAGTTTTTTGGAAGCTTGGCAACCCCTTTCCATGAAAGTGATTTTCGCCAGTCTCTGCTTAGGGCTACATCAACAGCAAACAAAGCATAGAGAGAGAACTGGAAACTGCTTTATTGTGTCAAGTTTCAAAGAGCTAGCACAAACCGTGTTTGATTTAGAGTTCCAAATACATGTATCCCTATAGGAGAAAACAGAGTGAAACCTAAAAATGAAAACGGTTACTGCAAACGAACGGTTTAACCTAGAAGAACGAAATTTGGTGAGCCAAGTGGTTTTGGTGTACTGATCATTACCTGAAAGAATCATCAAGATTGGGTGAAAAAGTGTTTGCTGAGATTTCAGGCAACTCGTAGTTTTTTGGAAGCTTGGCAACCCCTTTCCCTGAAAGTGATTTTCGCCAGTCTCTGCTTAGGGCTACATCAACAGCAAACAAAGCATAGAGAGAGAACTTGAAACTGCTTTATTGTGTCAAGTTTCAAAACGCTAGCACAAACCGTGTTTGATTTAGAGTTCCAATTACTTGTATCCGTAGAGGAGAAAACAGAGTAAAACCTAAAAATGAAATAGGTTACTGCAAACGAACGGTTTAACCTAGAAGAACGAAATTTGGTGAGCCAAGTGGTTTTTGTGTACTGATCATTACTTGAGAGAATCATCAAGATTGGGTTAAAAAATGTTTGCTGAGATTTCAGGCAAATCGTCGTTTTTTGGAAGCTTGGCAACCCCTTTCCATGAAAATGATTTTCGCCAGTCTCTGCTTAGGGCTACATCAACAGCAAACAAAGCATAGAGATAGAACTTGAAACTGCTTTATTGTGTCAAGTTTCAAAGAGCTAGCACAAACCGTGTTTGATTTAGAGTTCCAAATACATGTATCCCTATAGGAGAAAACAGAGTGAAACCTAAAAATGAAAACGGTTACTGCAAACGAACGGTTTAACCTAGAAGAACAAAATTTGGTGAGCCAAGTGGTTTTGGTGTACTGATCATTACCTGAAAGAATCATCAAGATTGGGTGAAAAAGTGTTTGCTGAGATTTCAGGCAACTCGTAGTTTTTTGGAAGCTTGGCAACCCCTTTCCATGAAAGTGATTTTCGCCAGTCTCTGCTTAGGGCTACATCAACAGCAAACAAAGCATAGAGAGAGAACTGGAAACTGCTTTATTGTGTCAAGTTTCAAAGAGCTAGCACAAACCGTGTTTGATTTAGAGTTCCAAATACATGTATCCCTATAGGAGAAAACAGAGTGAAACCTAAAAATGAAAACGGTTACTGCAAACGAACGGTTTAACCTAGAAGAACGAAATTTGGTGAGCCAAGTGGTTTTGGGGTACTGATCATTACCTGAAAGAATCATCAAGATTGGGTGAAAAAGTGTTTGCTGAGATTTCAGGCAACTCGTAGTTTTTTGGAAGCTTGGCAACCCCTTTCCCTGAAAGTGATTTTCGCCAGTCTCTGCTTAGGGCTACATCAACAGCAAACAAAGCATAGAGAGAGAACTTGAAACTGCTTTATTGTGTCAAGTTTCAAAAAGCTAGCACAAACCGTGTTTGATTTAGAGTTCCAAATACATGTATCCCTATAGGAGAAAACAGAGTGAAACCTAAAAATGAAAACGGTTACTGCAAACGAACGGTTTAACCTAGAAGAACAAAATTTGGTGAGCCAAGTGGTTTTGGTGTACTGATCATTACCTGAAAGAATCATCAAGATTGAGTGAAAAAATGTTTGATGAGATTTCAGGCAACTCGTAGTTTTTTGGAAGCTTGGCAACCCCTTTCCATGAAAGTGATTTTCGCCAGTCTCTGCTTAGGGCTACATCAACAGCAAACAAAGCATAGAGAGAGAACTGGAAACTGCTTTATTGTGTCAAGTTTCAAAGAGCTAGCACAAACCGTGTTTGATTTAGAGTTCCAAATACATGTATCCCTATAGGAGAAAACAGAGTGAAACCTAAAAATGAAAACGGTTACTGCAAACGAACGGTTTAACCTAGAAGAACAAAATTTGGTGAGCCAAGTGGTTTTGGTGTACTGATCATTACCTGAAAGAATCATCAAGATTGAGTGAAAAAATGTTTGCTGAGATTTCAGGCAACTCGTAGTTTTTTGGAAGCTTGGCAACTTCCCTGAAAGTGATTATTCGCCAGTCTCCTGCTTAGGGCTACATCAACAGCAAACAAAGCATAGAGATAGAACTTGAAACTGCTTTATTGTGTCAAGTTTCAAAAAGCTAGCACAAACCGTGTTTGATTAAGAGTTCCAATTACTTGTATCCGTAGAGGAGAAAACACAGTAAAAACCTAAAAATGAAATAGGTTACTGCAAACGAACGGTTTAACCTAGAAGAACGAAATTTGGTGAGCCAAGTGGTTTTTGTGTACTGATCATTACTTGAGAGAATCATCAAGATTGGGTGAAAAAATGTTTGCTGAGATTTCAGGCAAATCGTCGTTTTTTGGAAGCTTGGCAACCCCTTTCCATGAAAATGATTTTCGCCAGTCTCTGCTTAGGGCTACATCAACAGCAAACAAAGCATAGAGATAGAACTTGAAACTGCTTTATTGTGTCAAGTTTCAAAGAGCTAGCACAAACCGTGTTTGATTTAGAGTTCCAAATACATGTATCCCTATAGGAGAAAACAGGAGTGAAACCTAAAAATGAAAACGGTTACTGCAAACGAACGGTTTAACCTAAAAGAACGAAATTTGGTGAGCCAAGTGGTTTTGGTGTGCTGATCATTACCTGAAAGAATCATCAAGATTGAGTGAAAAAATGTTTGCTGAGATTTCAGGCAACTCGTAGTTTTTTGGAAGCTTGGCAACCCCTTTCCATGAAAGTGATTTTCTCCAGTCTCTCCTTAGGGCTACCTCAACATCAAACAAAGCATAGAGAAAAAACATGAAACTGCTTTATTGTGTCAAGTTTCAAAGAGCTAGCACAAACCGTGTTTGATTTAGAGTTCCAAATACATGGTATCCCTATAGGAGAAAACAGAGTGAAACCTAAAAATGAAAACGGTTACTGCAAACGAACGGTTTAACCTAGAAGAACAAAATTTGGTGAGCCAAGTGGTTTTGGTGTACTGATCATTACCTGAAAGAATCATCAAGATTGGCTGAAAAAATGTTTGCTGAGATTTCAGGCAACTCGTAGTTTTTTGGAATCTTGGCAACCCCTTTCCATGAAAGTGATTTTCGCCAGTCTCTGCTTAGGGCTACATCAACAGCAAACAAAGCATAGAGAGAGAACTGGAAACTGCTTTATTGTGTCAAGTTTCAAAGAGCTAGCACAAACCGTGTTTGATTTAGAGTTCCAAATACATGTATCCCTAGAGGAGAAAACAGAGTGAAACCTAAAAATGAAAACGGTTACTGCAAACGAACGGTTTAACCTAGAAGAACGAAATTTGGTGAGCCAAGTGGTTTTGGTGTACTGATCATTACCTGAAGAATCATCAAGATTGGGTGAAAAAGTGTTTGCTGAGATTTCAGGCAACTCGTAGTTTTATGGATGCTTGGCAACCCCTTTCCCTGAAAGTGATTTTCGCCAGTCTCTGCTTGGGCTACATCAACAGCAAACAAAGCATAGAGAGAGAACTTGAAACTGCTTTATTGTGTCAAGTTTCAAAACGCTAGCACAAACCGTGTTTGATTTAGAGTTCCAATTACTTGTATCCGTAGAGGAGAAAACAGAGTAAAACCTAAAAATGAAAACGGTTACTGCAAACGAACGGTTTAACCTAGAAGAACGAAATTTGGTGAGGCCAAGTGGTTTTTGTGTACTGATCATTACTTGAGAGAATCATCAAGATTGGGTGAAAAAATGTTTGCTGAGATTTCAGGCAAATCGTCGTTTTTTGGAAGCTTGGCAACCCCTTTCCATGAAAATGATTTTCGCCAGTCTCTGCTTAGGGGCTACATCAACAGCAAACAAAGCATAGAGAGAGAACTGGAAACTGCTTTATTGTGTCAAGTTTCAAAGAGCTAGCACAAACCGTGTTTGATTTAGAGTTCCAAAATACATGTATCCCTATAGGAGAAAACAGAGTGAAACCTAAAAATGAAAACGGTTACTGCAAACGAACGGTTTAACCTAGAAGAACGAAATTTGGTGAGCCAAGTGGTTTTGGTGTACTGATCATTACCTGAAAGAATCATCAAGATTGGGTGAAAAAATGTTTGCTGAGATTTCAGGCAACTCGTAGTTTTTTGGAAGCTTGGCAACCCCTTTCCCTGAAAGTGATTTTCGCCAGTCTCTGCTTAGGGCTACATCAACAGCAAACAAAGCATAGAGAGAGAACTTGAAACTGCTTTATTGTGTCAAGTTTCAAAACGCTAGCACAAACCGTGTTTGATTTAGAGTTCCAATTACTTGTATCCGTAGAGGAGAAAACAGAGTAAAACCTAAAAATGAAATAGGTTACTGCAAACGAACGGTTTAACCTAGAAGAACGAAATTTGGTGAGCCAAGTGGTTTTTGTGTACTGATCATTACTTGAGAGAATCATCAAGATTGGGTGAAAAAATGTTTGCTGAGATTTCAGGCAAATCGTCGTTTTTTGGAAGCTTGGCAACCCCTTTCCATGAAAATGATTTTCGCCAGTCTCTGCTTAGGGCTACATCAACAGCAAACAAAGCATAGAGATAGAACTTGAAACTGCTTTATTGTGTCAAGTTTCAAAGAGCTAGCACAAACCGTGTTTGATTTAGAGTTCCAAATACATGTATCCCTATAGGAGAAAACAGAGTGAAACCTAAAAATGAAAACGGTTACTGCAAACGAACGGTTTAACCTAGAAGAACAAAATTTGGTGAGCCAAGTGGTTTTGGTGTACTGATCATTACCTGAAAGAATCATCAAGATTGGGTGAAAAAGTGTTTGCTGAGATTTCAGGCAACTCGTAGTTTTTTGGAAGCTTGGCAACCCCTTTCCATGAAAGTGATTTTCGCCAGTCTCTGCTTAGGGCTACATCAACAGCAAACAAAGCATAGAGAGAGAACTGGAAACTGCTTTATTGTGTCAAGTTTCAAAGAGCTAGCACAAACCGTGTTTGATTTAGAGTTCCAAATACATGTATCCCTATAGGAGAAAACAGAGTGAAACCTAAAAATGAAAACGGTTACTGTAAACGAACGGTTTAACCTAGAAGAACAAAATTTGGTGAGCCAAGTGGTTTTGGTGTACTGATCATTACCTGAAAGAATCATCAAGATTGGGAGAAAAAGTGTTTGCTGAGATTTCAGGCAACTCGTAGTTTTTTGGAAGCTTGGCAACCCCTTTCCCTGAAAGTGATTTTCGCCATTCTCTGCTTAGGGCTACATCAACAGCAAACAAAGCATAGAGATAGAACTTGAAACTGCTTTATTGTGTCAAGTTTCAAAAGCTAGCACAAACCGTGTTTGATTAAGAGTTCCAATTACTTGTATCCGTAGAGGAAAAACAGAGTAAAACCTAAAAATGAAATAGGTTACTGCAAACGAACGGTTTAACCTAGAAGAACGAAATTTGGTGAGCCAAGTGGTTTTTGTGTACTGGTCATTACTTGAGAGAATCATCAAGATTGGGTGAAAAAATGTTTGCTGAGATTTCAGGCAAATCGTCGTTTTTTGGAAGCTTGGCAACCCCTTTCCATGAAAATGATTTTCGCCAGTCTCTGCTTAGGGCTACATCAACAGCAAACAAAGCATAGAGATAGAACTTGAAACTGCTTTATTGTGTCAAGTTTCAAAGAGCTAGCACAAACCGTGTTTGATTTAGAGTTCCAAATACATGTATCCCTATAGGAGAAAACAGAGTGAAACCTAAAAATGAAAACGGTTACTGCAAACGAACGGTTTAACCTAAAAGAACGAAATTGGTGAGCCAAGTGGTTTTGGTGTGCTGATCATTACCTGAAAGAATCATCAAGATTGAGTGAAAAATGTTTGCTGAGATTTCAGGCAACTCGTAGTTTTTTGGAAGCTTGGCAACCCCTTTCCATGAAAGTGATTTTCGCCAGTCTCTCTTTAGGGCTACCTCAACATCAAACAAAGCATAGAGAAAGAACATGAAACTGCTTTATTGTGTCAAGTTTCAAAGAGCTAGCACAAACCGTGTTTGATTTAGAGTTCCAAATACATGTATCCCTATAGGAGAAAACAGAGTGAAACCTAAAAATGAAAACGGTTACTGCAAACGAACGGTTTAACCTAGAAGAACAAAATTTGGTGAGCCAAGTGGTTTTGGTGTACTGATCATTACCTGAAAGAATCATCAAGATTGGGTGAAAAAGTGTTTGCTGAGATTTCAGGCAACTCGTAGTTTTTGAAGCTTGGCAACCCCTTCCATGAAAGTGATTTTCGCCAGTCTCTGCTTAGGGCTACATCAACAGCAAACAAAGCATAGAGATAGAACTTGAAACTGCTTTATTGTGTCAAATTTCAAATAGCTAGCACCAACCGTGTTTGATTTAGAGTTCCAAATACATGTATCCCTATAGGAGAAAACAGAGTGAAACCTAAAAATGAAAACGGTTACTGGAAACGAACGGTTTAACCTAGAAGAACGAAATTTGGTGAACCAAGTGGTTTTGGTGTACTGATCATTAACTGATAGAATCATCAAGATTGGGTAAAATAATGTTTGCTGAGATTTCAGGCAACTCGTAGTTTTTTGGAAGCTTGGCAACCCCTTTCTATGAAAGTGATTTTCGCCAGTCTCTGCTTAGGGCTACATCAACAGCAAACCAAGAATAGAGAGAGAACTGGAAACTGCTTTATTGTGTCAAGTTTCAAAGAGCTAGCACAAACCGTGTTTGATTTAGAGTTCCAAAATACATGTATCCCTATAGGAGAAAACAGAGTGAAACCTAAAAATGAAACGGTTACTGCAAACGAACGGTTTAACCTAGAAGAACGAAATTTGGTGAGCCAAGTGGTTTTGGTGTACTGATCATTACCTGAAAGAATCATCAAGATTGAGTGAAAAAATGTTTGCTGAGATTTCAGGCAACTCGTAGTTTTTTGGAAGCTTGGCAACCCTTTCAATAAAAGTGATTTTCGCCAGTCTCTGCTTAGGGCTACATCAACAGCAAACAAAGCATAGAGAGAGAACTGGAAACTGCTTTATTGTGTCAAGTTTCAATGAGCTAGCACAAACCGTGTTTGATTTAGAGTTCCAAATAAATGTATCCCTATAGGAGAAAACAGAGTGAAACCTAAAAATGTAAACGGTTACTGCAAACGAACGGTTTAACCTAGAAGAACGAAATTTTGTGAGCCAAGTGGTTTTGGTGTACTGATCATTACCTGAAAGAATCATCAAGATTGGGTGAGTAAATGTTTGCTGAGATTTCAGGGAACTCGTAGTTTTTTGAAGCTTGGCAACCCCTTCCATGAAAGTGATTTTCGCCAGTCTCTGCTTACGGCTACATCAACAGCAAACAAAGCATAGAGATAGAACTTGAAACTGCTTTATTGTGTCAAATTTCAAATAGCTAGCACAAACCGTGTTTGATTTAGAGTTCCAAATACATGTATCCCTATAGGAGAAAACAGAGTGAAACCTAAAAATGAAAACGGTTACTGCAAACGAACGGTTTAACCTAGAAGAACGAAATTTGGTGAGCCAAGTGGTTTTGGTGTACTGATCATTAACTGAAAGAATCATCAAGATTGGGTGAAATATTGTTTGCTGAGATTTCAGGAAACTCGTAGTTTTTTGGAAGCTTGGCAACCCCTTTCCATGAAAGTGATTTTCGCCAGTCTCTGCTTAGGGCTGCATCAACAGCAAACAAACCATAGAGATAGAACTTGAAACTGTTTTATTGTGTCAAGTTTCAAAGAGCTAGCACAAACCGTGTTTGATTTAGAGTTCCAAATACATGTATCCCTATAGGAGAAAACAGAGTGAAACCTAAAATGAAAACGGTTACTCCAAACGAACGGTTTAACCTAGAAGAACGAAATTTGGTGAGCCAAGTGGTTTTGGTGTACTGATCATTACCTGAAAGAATCATCAAGATTGGGTGAAAAAATGTTTGCTGAGATTTCAGGCAACTCGTAGTTTTTTTGGAAGCTTGGCAACCCCTTTCCATGAAAGTGATTTTCGCCAGTCTCTGCTTAGGGCTACATCAACAGCAAACAAAGCATAGAGATAGAACTTGAAACTGCTTAATTGTGTCAAGTTTCAAAAAGCTAGCACAAACCGTGTTTGATTTAGAGTTCCAATTACATGTATCCCTATAGGAGAAAACAGAGTGAAACCTTAAAATGAAATTGGTTACTGCAAACGAACGGTTTAACCTAGAAGAACGAAATTTGGTGAGCCAAGTGGTTTTGGTGTACTGATCATTACCTGAAAGAATCATCAAGATTAAGAGAAAAAATGTTGGCTGAGATTTCAGGCAACTCGTAGTTTTTTGGAAGCTTGGCATCCCCTTTACAGGAAAGTGATTTTCGCCAGTCTCTGCTTAGGGCTACATCAACAGCAAACAAACCATAGAGATAGAACTTGAAACTGCTTTATTGTTTCAAGTTTCAAAGAGCTAGCACAAACCGTGTTTGATTTAGAGTTCCAAATACATGTATCCCTATAGGAGAAAACAGAGTGAAACCTTAAAATGAAATTGGTTACTGCAAACGAACGGTTTAACCTAGAAGAACGAAATTTGGTGAGCCAAGTGGTTTTGGTGTACTGATCATTACCTGAAAGAATCATCAAGATTGGGTGAAAAAATGTTTGCTGAGATTTCAGGCAACTCGTAGTTTTTTGGAAGCTTGGAAATCCCTTTCCATGAAAGTGCTTTTCGCCAGTCTCTGCTTATGACTACATCAACAGAAGACAAAGCATAGAGATAGAACTGGAAACTACTTTATTGTGTCAAGTTTCAAAGAGCTAGCACAAACCGTGTTTGATTTAGAGTTCCAAATACATGTATCCCTATAGGAGAAAACAGAGTGAAACCTAAAAATGAGAACGGTTACTGCAAACGAACGGTTTAACCTAGAAGAACGAAATTTGGTGAGCCAAGTTGTTTTGGTGTACTGATCATTATCTTAAAGAATCATCAATATTGGGTGAAAAAATGTTTGCTGAGATTTCAGGCAACTCGTAGTTTTTTGGAAGCTTGGCAATCCCTTTCCATGAAAGTGATTTTCGCCAGTCTCTTCTTAGGGCTACATCAACAGCAAAAAAAGCATAGAGAGAGAACTTGAAACTGCTTTATTGTGTCAAGTTTCAAAGAACTAGCACAAACCGTGTTTAATAAGAGTTCCAAATACATGTATCACTATAGGAGAAAACAGAGTGAAACCTAAAAATGAGAACGGTTACTGCAAACGAACGGTTTAACCTAGAAGAACGAAATTTGGTGAGCCAAGTGGTTTTGGTGTACTGATCATTACCTGAAAGAATCATCAAGATTGGGTGAAAAATGTTTGCAGATATTTCAGGCAAGTCGTAGTTTTTTGGAAGCTTGGGAAACCCTTTCCATGAAAGTGATTTTCGCCAGTCTCTGCTTAGTTCTACATCAACAGCAAACAAAGCATAGAGATAGACCTTGAAACTGCTTTATTGTGTCAAGTTTCAAAGAGCTAGCACAAACCATGTTTGATTTAGAGTTCCAAATACATGTATCCCTATAGGAGAAAACAGAGTGAAACCTAAAAATGAAAACGGTAACTGCAAACGAACGGTTTAACCTAGAAGAACGAAATTTGGTGAGCCAAGTGGTTTCGGTGTACTGATCATTACCTGAAAGAATCATCAAGATTGGGTGAAAAAATGTTTGCTGAGATTTCAGGCAACTCGTAGTTTTTTGGAAGCTTGGCAACCCCTTTCCATGAAAGTGATTTTCTCGAGTGTCTGCTTAGGTCTACATCAACAGCAAACAAAGCATAGAGATAGAACTGGAAACTGCTTTATTGTGTCAAGTTTCAAAGAGCTAGCACAAACCATGTTTGATTTAGAGTTCCAAATACATGTATCCCTATAGGAGAAAACAGAGGGAAACCTAAAAATGAAAACGGTTACTGCAAACGAACGGTTTAACCTAGAAGAACGAAATTTGGTGAGCCAAGTGGTTTTGGTGTACTGATCATTACCTGAAAGAATCATCAAGATTAAGTGAAAAAATATTTGCTGAGATTTCAGAAAACTCGTAGTTTTTTGGAAGCTTGGCAACCCCTTTCCATGAAAGTGATTTTCGCAAGTCTCTGCTTAGGGCTACATCAACAGCAAACAAATCATAGAGATAGAACTTGAAACTGCTTTATTGTGTCAAGTTTCAAAGAGCTAGCACAAACCGTGTTTGATTTAGAGTTCCAAATACATGTATCCCTATAGGAGAAAACAGAGTGAAAACTAAAAATGAAAACGGTTACTGCAAACGAACGGTGTAACCTAGAAGAACGAAATTTGGTGAGCCAAGGGGTTTTGGTGTACTGATCATTACCTTAAAGAATCATCAAGATTGGGTGAAAAAACGTTAGCTGAGATTTCAGGCAACTCGTAGTTTTTTGGAAGCTTGGCCACCCCTTTCAATGAAAGTGATTTTCGCCAGTCTCTGCTTAGGGCTACATCAACAGCAAACAAACCATAGAGATAGAATTTGAAACTGCTTTATTGTGTCAAGTTTCAAAGAGCTAGCACAAACCGTGTTGGATTTCGAGTTCCAAATACATGTATCCCTATAGGAGAAAACGGAGTGAAACCTAAAAATGAAAACGGTTACTGCAAACGAACGGTTTAACCTAGAAGAACGAAATTTGGTGAGCCAAGTTGGTTTGGTGTACTGATCATTACCTGAAAGAATCATCAAGATTGGGTGAGAAAATGTTTGCTGAGATTTCAGGCAACTCATAGTTTTTTGGAAGCTTGGCAACCCCTTTCCATGAAAGTGATGTTCGCCAGTCTCTGCTTAGGGCTACATCAACAGCAAACAAAGCATAGAGATAGAACTGGAAACTGCTTTATTGTGTCAAGTTTCAAAGAGGTAGCACAAACCGTGTTTGATTTAGAGTTCCAAATACATGTATCCCTATAGGAGAAAACAGAGTGAAACCTAAAAATGAAAACGGTTACTGCAAACGAACGGTTTAACCTAGAAGAACGAAATTTGGTGAGCCAAGTGGTTTTGGTGTACTGATAATTACCTGAAAGAATCATCAAGATTGGGTGAAAAAATGTTTGCTGAGATTTCAGGCAACTCGGAGTTTTTTGGAAGCTTGGCAACCCCTTTCCATGAAACTGATTTTCGCCTGTCTGGGCTTAGGGCTACATCAACAGCACACAAAGCATAGAGATAGAACTGGAAACTGCTTTATTGTGTCAAGTTTCAAAGAGCTAGCACAAACCGTGTTTGATTTAGAGTTCCAAATACATGTATCCCTATAGTAGAAAACAGAGTGAAACCTAAAAATGAAAACGATTACTGAAAACGAATGGTTTAACCTAGAAGAACGAAATTTGGTGAGCCAAGTGGTTTTGGTGTACTGATCATTACCTGAAAGAATCATCAAGATTGGGTGAAAAAATATTTGCTGAGATTTCAGGCAACTCGAAGTTTTTTGGAAGCTTGGCAACCCCTTTCCATGAAAGTGATTTTCGCCAGTCTCTGCTTAGGGCTACATCAACAGCAAACAAAGCATAGAGATAGAACCTGAAACTGCTTTATTGTGTCAAGTTTCAAAGAGCTAGCACAAACCGTGTTTGTTTTAGAGTTCCAAATACATGTATCCCTATAGGAGAAAACAGAGTGAAACCTAAAAATGAAAACAGTTACTGCAAACGAACGGTTTAACCTAGAAGAACGAAATTTGGTGAGCCAAGTGGTTTTGGTGTACTGATCATTACCTGAAAGAATCATCAAGATTGGGTGAGAAAATGTTTGCTGAGAATTCAGGAATCTCGTAGTTTTTTGGAAGCTTGGCAACCTCTTTCCATGAAAGTGATTTTCGCCAGTCTCTACTTAGGGCTACATCCACAGCAAACAAGGCATAGAGATAGAACTTGAAACTGCTTTATTGTGTCAAGTTTCACAGAGCTAGCACAAACCGTGTTTGATTTAGAGTTCCAAATACATGTATCCCTATAGGAGAAAACAGAGTGAAACCTAAAAATGAAAACGGTTACTGCAAAAGAACGGTTTAACCTAGAAGAACGAAATTTGGTGAGCCAAGTGGTTTTGGTGTACTGATCATTACCTGAAAGAATCATCAAGATTGGGTGAAAAAATATTTGCTGAGATTTCAGGCAACTCGTAGTTTTTTGGAAGCTTGGCAACCCCTTTCCATGAAAGTGATTTTCGCCAGTCTCTGCTTAGGGCTACATCAACAGCAAACAAATCATAGAGATAGAACTTGAATCTGCTTTATTGTGTCAAGTTTCAAAGAGCTAGCACAAACCGTGTTTGATTTAGAGTTCCAAATACATGTATCCCTATAGGAGAAAATAGAGGGAAACCTAAAAATGAAAACGGTTACTGCAAACGAACGGTTTAACCTAGAAGAACGAAATTTGGTGAGCCAAGTAGTTTTGGTGTACTGATCATTACCTGAAAGAATCATCAAGATTAAGAGAAAAAATGTTGGCTGAGATTTCAGGCAACTCGTAGTTTTTTGGAAGCTTGGCAACCCCTTTCCATGAAAGTGATTTTCGCCAGTCTCTGCTTAGGGCTACATCAACAGCAAACAAACCATAGAGATAGAACTTGAAACTGCTTTATTGTGTCAAGTTTCAAAGAGCTAGCACAAACAGTGTTTGATTTAGAGTTCCAAATACATGTGTCCCTATAGGAGAAAACAGAGTGAAACCTAAAAATAAAAACGGTTACTGCAAACGAACGGTTTAACCTAGAAGAACGAAATTTGGTGAGCCAAGTGGTTTTGGTGTACTGATCATTACCTGAAAGAATCATCAAGATTGGGTGAAAAAATGTTTGCTAACATTTAAGGCAACTCGTAGTTTTTTGGAAGCTTGGCAACCCCTTTCCATGAAAGTGATTTTCGCCAGTCTCTGCTGAGGGCTACATCAACAGCAAACAAACCATAGAGATAGAACTGGAAACTGCTTTATTGTGTCAAGTTTCAAAGAGCTAGCACAAACCGTGTTTGATTTAGAGTTCCAAATACATGTATCCCTATAGGAGAAAACAGAGGGAAACCTAAAAATGAAAACGGTTACTGCAAACGAACGGTTTAACCTAGAAGAACGAAATTTGGTGAGCCAAGTGGTTTTGGTGTACTGATCATTACCTGAAAGAATCATCAAGATTGGGTGAGAAAATGTTTGCTGAGATTTCAGAAAACTCGTAGTTTTTTGGAAGCTTGGCAACCCCTTTTCATGAAAGTGATTTTCGCCAGTCTCTGCTTACGGCTACATCCACAGCAAACAAAGCATAGAGATAGAACTTGAAACTGCTTTATTGTGTCAAGTTTCAAAGAGCTAGCACAAACCGTGTTTGATTTAGAGTTCCAAATACATGTATCCCTATAGGAGAAAACAGAGTGAAACCTAAAAATGAAAACGGTTACTGCAAACGAACGGTTTAATGTAGAAGAACGAAATTTGGTGAGCCAAGTGGTTTTGGTGTACTGATCATTACCTGAAAGAATCATCAAGATTGGGTGAAAAAATGTTTGCTGAGATTTCAGGAAACTCGTAGTTTTTTGGAAGCTTGGCAACCTCTTTCCATGAAAGTTATTTTCGCCAGTCACTGCTTAGGGCTACATCAACAGCAAAAAAAGCATAGAGATAGAACTTGAAACTGCTTTATTGTGTCAAGTTTCAAAGAGCTAGCACGAACCGTGTTTGATTTAGAGTTCCAAATACAGTATCCCTATAGGAGAAAACAGTGTGAAACCTAAAAATGAAAATGGTTACTGCAAAAGAACGGTTTAACCTAGAAGAACGAAATTCGGTGAGCCAAGGGGTTTGGTGTACTGATCATTACCTGAAAGAATCATCAAGATTGGGTGAAAAAATGTTTGCTGAGATTTCAGGCAACTCGTAGTTTTTTGGAAGCTTGGCAAACCCTTTCCAAGAAAGTGATTTTCGCAAGTCTCTGCTTAGGGATACATCAACAGCAAACAAACCATCGAGAGAGAACTGGAAACTGCTTTATTGTTTCAAGTTTCAAAGAGCTAGCACAAACCGTGTTTGATTTAGAGTTCCAAATACATGTATCCCTATAGGAGAAAACAGAGTGAAACCTAAAAATGAAAACGGTTACTGCAAACGAACGGTTTAACCTATAAGAACAAAATTTGGTGAGCCAAGTGGTTTTGGTGTACTGATCATTACCTGAAAGAATCATCAAGATTAAGAGAAAAAATGTTGGCTGAGATTTCAGGCAACTCGTAGTTTTTTGGAAGCTTGGCAACCCTTTTCCATGAAAGTGATTTTCGCCAGTCTCTGCTAAGGGCTACATCAACAGCAAACAAAGCATAGAGAGAGAACTTGAAACTGCTTTATTGTGTCAAGTTTCAAAGAGCTAGCACGAACCGTGTTTGATTTAGAGTTCCAAATACATGTATCCCTATAGGAGAAAACAGAGTGAAACCTAAAAATGAAAATGGTTACTGCAAAAGAACGGTTTAAACTAGAAGAACGAAATTTGGTGAGCCAAGTGGTTTTGGTGTACTGATCATTACCTGAAAGAATCATCAAGATTGAGTGAAAAAATGTTTGCTGAGATTTCAGGCAACTTGTAGTTTTTTGGAAGTTTGGCAACCCCTTTCCATGAAAGTGATTTTCTCCAGTCTCTGCTTAGGGATACATCAACAGCAAACAACCATAGAGAGAGAACTGGAAACTGCTTTATAGTGTCAAGTTTGAAAGAGCTAGCACAAACCGTGTTTGATTTAGAGTTCCAAATACATGTATCCCTATAGGAGAAAAAGAGGGAAACCTAAAAATGAAAACGGTTACTGCAAACGAACGGTTTAACCTAGAAGAACGAAATTTGGTGAGCCAAGTGGTTTTGGTTTACTGATCATTACCTGCAAGAATCATCAAGATTAAGAGAAAAAATGTTGGCTGAGATTTCAGGCAACTCGTAGTTTTTTGGAAGCTTGGCAACCCCTTTCCATGAAAGTGATTTTCGCCAGTCTCTGCTTAGGGCTGCATCAACAGCAAACAAACCATAGAGATAGAACGTGAAACTGCTTTATTGTGTCAAGTTTCAAAGAGCTAGCACAAACCGTGTTCGATTTAGAGTTCCAAATACATGTATCAATATAGGAGAAAACAGAGTGAAACCTTAAAATGAAAATGGTTACTGCAAACGAACGGTTTAACCTAGAAGAACGAAATTTGGTGAGCCAAGTGGTTTTGGTGTACTGATCATTACCTGAAAGAATCATCAAGATTGGGTGAAAAAATGTTTGCTGAGATTTCAGGCAACTCGAAGTTTTTTGGAAGCTTGGCAATCCCTTTCCATGAAAGTGATTTTCGCCAGTCTCTTCTTAGGGCTACATCAACAGCAAACAAAGCATAGAGATAGAACTTGAAACTGCTTTATTGTGTCAAGTTTCAAAGAGCTAGCACAAACAGTGTTTGATTTAGAGTTCCAAATACATGTGTCCCTATAGGAGAAAACAGAGTGAAACCTAAAAATAAAAACGGTTACTGCAAACGAACGGTTTAACCTAGAAGAACGAAATTTGGTGAGCCAAGTGGTTTTGGTGTACTGATCATTACCTGAAAGAATCATCAAGATTGGGTGAAAAAATGTTTGCTAACATTTCAGGCAACTCGTAGTTTTTTGGAAGCTTGGCAACCCCTTTCCATGAAACTGATTTTCGCCAGTCTCTGCTTAGGGCTACATCAACAGCAAACAAACCATAGAGAGAGAACTGGAAACTGCTTTATTGTGTCAAGTTTCAAAGAGCTAGCACAAACCGTGTTTGATTTAGAGTTCCAAATACATGTATCCCTATAGGAGAAAACAGAGTGAAACCTAAAAATGAAAACGGTTACTGCAAACGGACGGTTTAACCTAGAAGAACGAAATTTGGTGAGCCAAGTGGTTTTGGTGTACTGATCATTACCTGAAAGAATCATCAAGATTGGGTGAGAAAATGTTTGCTGAGATTTCAGGCAACTCGTAGTTTTTTGGAAGCTTGGCAACCCCTTTCCATGAAAGTGATTTTCGCCAGTCTCTGCTTACGGCTACATCCACAGCAAACAAAGCATAGAGATAGAACTTGAAACTGCTTTATTGTGTCAAGTTTCAAAGAGCTAGCACAAACCGTGTTTGATTTAGAGTTCCAAATACATGTATCCCTATAGGAGAAAACAGAGTGAAACCTAAAAATGAAAACGGTTACTGCAAACGAACGGTTTAACCTAGAAGAACGAAATTTGGTGAGCCAAGTGGTTTCGGTGTACTGATCATTACCTGAAAGAATCATCAAGATTGGGTGAAAAAATGTTTGCTGAGATTTCAGGCAACTCGTAGTTTTTTGGAAGCTTGGCAACCCCTTTCCATGAAAGTGATTTTCTCGAGTGTCTGCTTAGGTCTACATCAACAGCAAACAAAGCATAGAGATAGAACTGGAAACTGCTTTATTGTGTCAAGTTTCAAAGAGCTAGCACAAACCATGTTTGATTTAGAGTTCCAAATACATGTATCCCTATAGGAGAAAACAGAGGGAAACCTAAAAATGAAAACGGTTACTGCAAACGAACGGTTTAACCTAGAAGAACGAAATTTGGTGAGCCAAGTGGTTTTGGTGTACTGATCATTACCTGAAAGAATCATCAAGATTAAGTGAAAAAATATTTGCTGAGATTTCAGAAAACTCGTAGTTTTTTGGAAGCTTGGCAACCCCTTTCCATGAAAGTGATTTTCGCAAGTCTCTGCTTAGGGCTACATCAACAGCAAACAAATCATAGAGATAGAACTTGAAACTGCTTTATTGTGTCAAGTTTCAAAGAGCTAGCACAAACCGTGTTTGATTTAGAGTTCCAAATACATGTATCCCTATAGGAGAAAACAGAGTGAAAACTAAAAATGAAAACGGTTACTGCAAACGAACGGTGTAACCTAGAAGAACGAAATTTGGTGAGCCAAGGGGTTTTGGTGTACTGATCATTACCTTAAAGAATCATCAAGATTGGGTGAAAAAATGTTAGCTGAGATTTCAGGCAACTCGTAGTTTTTTGGAAGCTTGGCAACCCCTTTCAATGAAAGTGATTTTCGCCAGTCTCTGCTTAGGGCTACATCAACAGCAAACAAACCATAGAGATAGAATTTGAAACTGCTTTATTGTGTCAAGTTTCAAAGAGCTAGCACAAACCGTGTTGGATTTCGAGTTCCAAATACATGTATCCCTATAGGAGAAAACGGAGTGAAACCTAAAAATGAAAACGGTTACTGCAAACGAACGGTTTAACCTAGAAGAACGAAATTTGGTGAGCCAAGTTGGTTTGGTGTACTGATCATTACCTGAAAGAATCATCAAGATTGGGTGAGAAAATGTTTGCTGAGATTTCAGGCAACTCATAGTTTTTTGGAAGCTTGGCAACCCCTTTCCATGAAAGTGATTTTCGCCAGTCTCTGCTTAGGGCTACATCAACAGCAAACAAAGCATAGAGATAGAACTGGAAACTGCTTTATTGTGTCAAGTTTCAAAGAGGTAGCACAAACCGTGTTTGATTTAGAGTTCCAAATACATGTATCCCTATAGGAGAAACCAGAGTGAAACCTAAAAATGAAAACGGTTACTGCAAACGAACGGTTTAACCTAGAAGAACGAAATTTGGTGAGCCAAGTGGTTTTGGTGTACTGATCATTACCTGAAAGAATCATCAAGATTGGGTGAAAAAATGTTTGCTGAGATTTCAGGCAACTCGGAGTTTTTTGGAAGCTTGGCAACCCCTTTCCATGAAACTGATTTTCGCCAGTCTGGGCTTAGGGCTACATCAACAGCACACAAAGCATAGAGATAGAACTGGAAACTGCTTTATTGTGTCAAGTTTCAAAGAGCTAGCACAAACCGTGTTTGATTTAGAGTTCCAAATACATGTATCCCTATAGTAGAAAACAGAGTGAAACCTAAAAATGAAAACGATTACTGAAAACGAATGGTTTAACCTAGAAGAACGAAATTTGGTGAGCCAAGTGGTTTTGGTGTACTGATCATTACCTGAAAGAATCATCAAGATTGGGTGAAAAAATATTTGCTGAGATTTCAGGCAACTCGAAGTTTTTTGGAAGCTTGGCAACCCCTTTCCATGAAAGTGATTTTCGCCAGTCTCTGCTTAGGGCTACATCAACAGCAAACAAAGCATAGAGATAGAACCTGAAACAGCTTTATTGTGTCAAGTTTCAAAGAGCTAGCACAAACCGTGTTTGTTTTAGAGTTCCAAATACATGTATCCCTATAGGAGAAAACAGAGTGAAACCTAAAAATGAAAACAGTTACTGCAAACGAACGGTTTAACCTAGAAGAACGAAATTTGGTGAGCCAAGTGGTTTTGGTGTACTGATCATTACCTGAAAGAATCATCAAGATTGGGTGAGAAAATGTTTGCTGAGATTTCAGGAATCTCCTAGTTTTTTGGAAGCTTGGCAACCTCTTTCCATGAAAGTGATTTTCGCCAGTCTCTACTTAGGGCTACATCCACAGCAAACAAAGCATAGAGATAGAACTTGAAACTGCTTTATTGTGTCAAGTTTCACAGAGCTAGCACAAACCGTGTTTGATTTAGAGTTCCAAATACATGTATCCCTATAGGAGAAAACAGAGTGAAGCCTAAAAATGAAAACGGTTACTGCAAACGAACGGTTTAACCTAGAAGAACGAAATTTGGTGAGCCAAGTGGTTTTGGTGTACTGATCATTACCTGAAAGAATCATCAAGATTGGGTGAAAAAATATTTGCTGAGATTTCAGGCAACTCGTAGTTTTTTGGAAGCTTGGCAACCCCTTTCCATGAAAGTGATTTTCGCCAGTCTCTGCTTAGGGCTACATCAACAGCAAACAAATCATAGAGATAGAACTTGAATCTGCTTTATTGTGTCAAGTTTCAAAGAGCTAGCACAAACCGTGTTTGATTTAGAGTTCCAAATACATGTATCCCTATAGGAGAAAATAGAGGGAAACCTAAAAATGAAAACGGTTACTGCAAACGAACGGTTTAACCTAGAAGAACGAAATTTGGTGAGCCAAGTGGTTTTGGTGTACTGATCATTACCTGAAAGAATCATCAAGTTTGGGTGAAAAAATGTTTGCTAACATTTAAGGCAACTCATAGTTTTTTGGAAGCTTGGCAACCCCTTTCCATGAAAGTGATTTTCGCCAGTCTCTGCTGAGGGCTACATCAACAGCAAACAAACCATAGAGAAAGAACTGGAAACTGCTTTATTGTGTCAAGTTTCAAAGAGCTAGCACAAACCGTGTTTGATTTAGAGTTCCAAATACATGTATCCCTATAGGAGAAAACAGAGTGAAACCTAAAAATGAAAACGGTTACTGCAAACGGACGGTTTAACCAAGAAGAACGAAATTTGGTGAGCCAAATGGTTTTGGTGTACTGATCATTACATGAAAGAATCATCAAGAT